>NC_034594.1:9290707-9293035 GCF_900095145.1 Mus pahari | reverse complement strand
AGTGAAAGATCTGTATGATAAGAACTTCAAATCCCTAAAGAAAGAAATTGAAGAAGATCTCAGAAGATGGAAAGATCTCCCATGCTCATGGATTATCAGGACTAACATAGCTAATTGGCCTTCTTTAGCCTTTGAAGTCTCTAAGTTCCATGCCACCCCCTTTTGGATACTAAATTTAACAGAGTATGATTAAATGTGCTTGGCCTTAATTCATGTTCAATAGTTATATAAAAATAAGTTACTGGGTATTCCTCATGTTATAGAAAAAATGAAAGTTTTTAAACATTTCAAAGTTCATAAATATGGACTCTGAAAGGTAAGAATGAAACTGTAACATAATCAAAAAATTTTATAATATATAATTTAGGAAAATCAAATGAAATAGAATGTTGACTCAATATATTATGAAATCTGTAAATAGTTCTGAATATCAATAATATACATCAATAACAACATTATGAAAATCCACCCCTGGCTACCCAGCTATTGGTGTTTGATAGCTGGTAGAAGAAGGAAGTCAGTTGACTTTAATGGGTAACTTCTAAGCTGGTGCCACTCCCAAAAGTTGTTGGGTAACACAGATAGGATCCCATAGTGAAAACAAAAAAAATAAACTAAATATTAAACTGAAAAAAAAATTACAGATGGGTGGGAAAGAAGATGAGTGTAGAGAGGGTATATCAGAAAAGAGTTGGGTACTGTGGTTATATGATCAAAATATATTCATAACTCAAAAAATGATAAAAATATTCAGAAAAGAATTTCATGAATGCCATGTAACACTGAATATTTTAGTAAAAGAAAACTTTATTCCATAATTGTTTTATCTGACTATTTTCCATAATTTGTTAGTTTTGTGCAAATATAATACCAGTTTTGCATTAACATTTATTTAGATATGTTCTTTATTAACTATTAATCATTCCTTTGACTTGTATTTAAAAGTTTTGTTTTTCCAAATGAGTTTCTTGAGAATGTTTTCCTAATTCCTTTTGTTTCATTTTAGAAGTGTAGACATTATTGAAATGCATTGTTTGCTGTTATTTGCAATATCAAATGGGATGTTTGATTGTCATTTCTGGCGCTTCATATTTCCTTGGTGCCTCCAGATACTTTTTAATTTTTTTAAATTTAATTGTTCCATGCTGTTTTATTATATTCTTTAGTGTAGATTGTAATTGAATGCAAAAATAGCTAGAATATGAGTTTTAAAGCTAGAGCGTAGTAACTGAACTAAGAGCAAGCTAGGACCAGCAATCTCAATTAACCTGGACCCTGAGATCTCTCAGACACTGGGCCACCAAACAGGCACATACAGCAGCTGATATGAGACTCCCAACACATATACAGCAGAGGACTGATGGGTCTGAGTTCAATCAGAGAAGAAGCACCTAACCCTCAAGAGACTGGAGGCCCCAAGGAGGTCTGGTAGGGTAGGGGTGGGGACATCCTCATGAAGACAGGGGATTAGGGAGGAGGTATGTGATGTGGAAGAGTCAGAGGCTAGACCTAGAAGGGAATAAAATCTGGAGTGTAAAAAATAAATAAAATTTAAAAAAAAGAAAAGAAACTGAACTAAGAATGATTGTCAATATGCTCGATTTTATTGAAACAAATGTGGCAGAAATTCCACTCATATTTTGAAACACTGGAATAATGGCAAGCATGTACTAGTATTGTTTCATATATATGTTTTATGAAGCATAATGGATTACAAAATAAGTAAAATACTTTCTTAACCTCATGTTACTGTCTCTTTCTAATGATATATTATGTTATACTTGAATTTCACAAATTCCAATTTCTTAAATGTTTCAATGATATTTGCTTTGGATGGGATCTCACTGTGTACCCCAGAGCTTTGAACATATTGGCTTCATTTTCCCATATGTGAGGACTAAGGCCTTGAACAACTGCACAGAATTTAAACAGCTTCCTTTCTTATTTTTTATTTTAAACATTTTTCCAATTTTTATTAGGTATTTACTTCATTTACATTTCAAAGGCTATCACAAATATCCCTATACCACCTACCCTGCTCCCCAACACACCCACTCCTGCTTCCTGGCCCTGGCATTCCAATGTACTGGGGCATATAATCTTTGCAATCTCGAGGGCCTCTTCTCCCAATGATGGCTGACTAGGCCATCTTCTGCTACATATGCAGCTAAAGACTAGCTCTGGGGGTACTGATTAGTTCATATTGTTGTTCTTCCTATAGGGTTGCAGACCCCTTCATCTCCTTGGGTACTTTCTCTAGCTCCTCCATTGGGGGCCCTGTGTTCCATCCAATAGCTGACTGTGAGCATCCACTTCTGTGTTTGCCAG
>NC_034594.1:9287434-9290652 GCF_900095145.1 Mus pahari | reverse complement strand
AGAACTTTTTCTCTGTAACTCCCTCCATTGGTATTTTGGTCCCCATTCTAAGGAGGAACCAAGTGTCCACACTTTGGTCTTCCTTATTCTTGAGTTTCATGTGTTTTGCAAATTGTATCTTGGGTATTCTAAATTTCTGGGCTAATATTCACTTATCAGTGAGTGCATATCATATGAGTTCTTTTGTGATTNGGTTACNTCACTCAGGATGATATCCTCCAGATCCATTCATTTGCCTAAGAATTTCATAAATTCATTGGCTTTACTAGCTGAGTATTACTACATTGTATAAATGTACCACATTTTCTGTATCCATTCCTCTGTTGAAGGACATCTGGGTTCTTTCCAGCTTCTGGCTATTACAAGTAGGGCTGTTATGAACATAGTGGAATATGTGTCCTTATTACCAGTTGGAACATCTTCTGGATATATGCCCAGGAGAGGTATTTCTGGAACTTCCGGTAGTACTATGTTCAATTTTCTGAGAATTGACAAATGGGACCTCAAAATTGTAAAGCTTCTGCAAGGCAAAAGACACTGTCAATAAGACAAAAAGCCACCAACAGTTTGGGAAAGGATCTTTAGCAATCCTAAATTCGATAGGGGACTAATATCCAACAATAGCTATGTACAAGGAACTCAAGAACCTGGACTCCAGAAAATCACATAACCCCTTTAAAAATTGGGCACAGAGCTTAAAAAAAAAAAAAAAATTCTCAACTGAGGAATACCGAATGACTGAGAAGCACCTGAAAAAATGTTCACCATCCTTTTTCATCAGGGAAATGCAAATCAAAAGAACCCTGAGTTTCCACCTCACACCAGTCAGAATGGTTAAGATAAAAAATTCAGGTGACAGCAAATGCTGGTGAGGATATGGAGAAAGAGGAACACTCCTTCATTGTGGGTGGGATTGAAAGCTTGTACAACCACTCTGGAAATCAGTCTGGCTGTTCCTCAGAAATTTAATCAGCTTTCTTTCTCAGAATAGGCCAGTTATATCTAGTTTTCCTTGAGGCATCGGCTACCTTTCTGTATCTATTTCCTTGCATTAAAGCTATTATTAATTGATATTTGCCAAATAATAACAAGGGTGGGACAGACAGCACATATTGCCATTTTGTTTATTAATGATTCTTTTCTTTTATTGAAAATAGATACATAATAGATCCTTACTATAGCTTACTTTCCTCTGTTCCACTCAAGTGCTCCCCACATTTTATCCCATCAATACCCAAACCTATATGTCTATCAAGAGAAAAAAAAAAGGTTTCACATGGATCATAATATATCAAATTTTAATAAAATATAGAAATATAAAATAACAATAAAACTAAAACAGCAATATAGACCAGATAAACAAATCAAAGTAGAAGACCCAAGAGAATAAACCATAACATAGATACCCTCATTCATATATTCATGAAGGCAGGAAAATCAAATGGTTTGTAGATTAAAGGATTTGTGGCTGAAATGGTGCTTACATTTCTCATTTGGTAGCATGCAGAGTGCCTTCCTGTAGCAAAGACACATCAGCTTGATTTCTCCAAGATAATTGTAGAGGAATTTAAATCCAGTAACATGGCTCTCTGGCAAAACATTACATTCGAAGACCTTCAGGGCCTATATGATCTGGTTGGAATTTAGATATGCCCTAGTGCATATGTTTTATCCCTAACCATGTAAGTAAGGTTAGTTGTTAGAAAGAAGTAGCTATGTTTTAAATTTGAAGTGCAGACAGAGCGATGAATCAAAGAACAATTTTTCAGAATGAGTCAGAAATAGGATAAACCAACTCTCATGAAAACAGACAGGAAGGAGAGGTGATCTTGAACAGCTCAGGGAGAAGAGGTATGTGTGTGTGTGTGTGTGTGTGTGAGAGAGAGAGAGAGAGAGAGAGAGAGAGAGAGAGAGAGAGAGAGAGAGAGAGATTATCACCACAGTTTTACTAAGATAGTTCAGAGACAAGCTAGACACAAGTGAAGACAGACCCAGGCAGAGAATGAGAAGGAGCCAAAAGATTATAACATCTTGCCAAAGTTAGTAGGAGACCAAGCAGAGCAATTCAGTGAGAAGCCAAGAGAAGCCATTTTGATTTAGTCAGCTTGGAGGGGAGTTTCAGCCAGAACAGTTGAGTTAAATCAGGCAGTCAGAGTTCAGAAATAACTAGAAAGGGTGAGTTATTCAACATCAAGTCTCCAAGATGACAATTACATCTTTCAAATAAGAGTTTCTCTTCACAGTTGATTATATAGGCATTGTTTTCAACAATAGGACTTTTCATTAGTTTTTGGAGAGCAAACTCTAGTCTTGACAACCACCTACATTGTTCCAGGGTTTTTTGGGGACCTCTTTGACCAACAACTCAATTAGATAGAAACCATTCTCAGTACTGGAAACTACAGTGGGTGACAAGAAATAGCCACTGGGGTCTCTGTCTTTTCAACTACTTGGCTATTTTGGTGAAATTCCTTTCATATACATATATTATTTAAGAAGCTATTTACCATATTAGCTTTCTAATACCCCTGAGATGTCCTTTAGCTTTAGCCATCTCTCCCCATATTCTCTCCCTTGTCCTTCTCTGCTTGCTTTCTTCTACTTTATCCTCCCATTCTAGCACTCCATGCACCCATCCATAACTATCCTATTTTGCTTTCCTAGACAGACCTATCTGCTTGTCTCCTGAGCCAATTCCTTTACTCTATACCTAACTTCTGTGCTTCTACAGATTGTAGCTTGGTATTCATTGACTTATTAGTTTATATCCATACCTAATTTCCAAGAGTCCCTACACAGAATATTAACAACAATTTTAAAAGGGAGATTTAAACAGGGCTGGAAAGATGACTCAGCAGTTTTGAGCAGTTTTAACTCTTGAAGAGATCTGGGTTTGCTTCCTAAGCCCCATATAGTAGCTCAGAATACCTTTACTTCTTTTTCCAGTGAAACATATGCCCTCCTATATCTTTTTTTTTAATGTATCTGTTTGTTTTTCTTTTTTCTTCTTTTTTTATTATTATTTTCTTTATTTACATTACAAATGCTATCCCGAAAGTTCCTATAACCCCCACCCCTGCTCCCCTACCCACCCACTCCCACTACTTGGCCCAGGCCTTCTCTTGTGCTGGGTCATATAAAGTTTGCAAGACCAAGGGGCCTCTCTTCCCAGTGATGGCCTATTAGGCCATCTTCTGCTACATATGCAGCTAGGGACA
>NC_034594.1:9279567-9287423 GCF_900095145.1 Mus pahari | reverse complement strand
AGATAAGTTGCCTCTGCAGAGTATTCACTCACCTGCACAGTCTAGCCACTGAGGGACCCTGGATGCAATATGACTCTCTCACCTGCTCTGTCAGACAGAACCCTCACAGGTGGCCACCTTTCCTCTGGAGAGGAAGGTGCCCAAATTTCTGGAGCCCGAAATAGAGTGTGTCCCAGTAGTTAGGTTGCTTCTGTCTGTCCCAAAGCTGTGTAGCTTCTGTGGTCCACACTCTTGCCAGTGCAGACTGGAGCCCTGAATCTGTGTCACTTCTCCAGGCCGCCCTCTCCTGGCAGTGCACTGGAGCAAAGATGGCTCACCTTCTGGCTCAGGCCTTGATACTCCTCCTGGGCGGATACCCCTCCTCAGGCAGGAAAGGTGCTGGGTGACTGGAGCCAGAAATGGGATCCTTCCCATAAGCTGTGATGCCTCTCCAATCTGCCCTCTCCCAGGCAGTGCACCGGAGCAAAGATGGCTCACCTTCCGGCTCAGGTCCAGAGACTCCTCCTGGGCGGACACCCCTCCTCGGGCAGGAAAGGTGCTGGGTGACTGGAGCCAGAAAAGGGATCTTTCCCAGAAGCTGTGAGGCCTCTCCAGCAGAGCCTGCCCTCTTATATCTTGTCAGGTAAGTGCATTCACATAGCACACACATACCTTGCAAGCAAAACACTCATAGACACAACATAAGAAAATAAATCCATCTTTACAAAATGAGATTTAAGCAGTCAAGGAACTGATCATGCAACCAATGAAAAAGATTGCTTTTAAACTATTAAAGCAATTGCTATTGTAAATGCACAGATTGAAGTAATTAAATACAAAGGGGAACTACTCTTTATTTGTTACTATATTCATTGTAACTGTGTATATGGCATAGTGCATGCATACATGCAGGCTGACACACTGTTGCCACAGTGCTTGTGTGAATGTCAGAGGCAAACAGTAAAAAGAAAATTAGAGAACACTATATAATTTAATTTTGAAGTTTTCTATTAATTACCTTCCAGATATTTTTACCATGGTATATTTTATTAAATGAAGAACTTTTAGTGTATTTGTAAACCACTATCGATGTGGAGATGTTTAATACTTGAAATATATTAAAAAGTTGCTCACATTGATTATGTCATTTATAAGAAGGAGAGAGAGATTCCTAGCCAAGATCCTATAAGCTTAATATATAAAATCACATGTAGAAAAAAAATCATTTTTATTCTCTAACTTAAGGTCATGAAAGTAGAATTGATCAGGTTTAAGCATTCGGAAAAATTCTAGAGAACAGATAATCTACTGTTCAACCCTAGGAGTGCAGGGATTTTCTACTTTAAATTGTCTTGACAATTGCCTGACATATTTGGTCTTTAAATGTCTTAGATCAATTTGGATTGTTACAATCATACATCACAGACCTATTTAGTTTAAGAACAACAAGCATTCATTTTATACCTACAAGCTACTGTATCTGAAACTCAACCCCCAGAAATCTGTACTTAATGACTCCTACCTTCTTATCCACAGAGGGCAACTGTTCTTGGGAATTCTGATTTGGGGAAGGTATAAAGCTACTGTCCATGGTCCATACTGTCCAATGGCCCTAATGCAGTGACAGTGCCTTTCAATCTTTTTTATGTCTGAATAGCATCACTGCACAGATCAGAATTCTAACTTTGGATTTGACAAGGACAAAATTCAAACTGTACTTTTCAAGAACCAACTTGCCCAAGATCAACCAGCATAATTAAGGTTGTACTAAAAACATAGCATTCCAATAATCATTTTATACCTTTTATTTGTAAACTAATCATCTAAGATATCATTTTCCTTTCCAATGTTAAGAACTAGTATCCTTATACGTGTTATATTCTAGGATTTGTATTTTCTTCCACATAAATAAGAAAATGAGTTAAAATTGTTTAAAATCAGATAGCGTAATAATCAGCACCTTACAGGAGAAGTTACTTATTATTTAGATATGTGAGCATTTTGCAGAGGAATCCACGACCATTTTTGAATAAGAGTAACCTGTCCTCTTTTGTAAATAGTCACTGAATATAACATTGTTTTATTTATAGTTTTAATTTTACCTGTCAAACTTTAGTTACATTACCTGTTCCCTTTTCTTCATATATATTCTACAAGCATATATTCATGTATATGTATATGTATATGAATATATATGTATAAACACACATACATGTACCATTTATATAAATAATTCTGTCATTTTCTTTCCTTCAAACTATCAATAATGTAAGTCTGATCTTGTTAATCACTGCCCAACTCAAATCCATCTCTAGCTTTATGGAATTTCCAGCATGGAATTGGTGTTATTCAATCAATTCATATTTTAAGTAATACCATGTATTATAATTAATAATATTAATGCCAGTCACTTTATAATATCCATGATATAAGGGAAAATATATGGAGTAGAAATTTCAATATGTTACTTTAATCATCAATATGACAAAATGCTTTGTGAGAAACAACTTATATAGAAAGGATTCATTTCAGCTCATGGTTTGAGGATCTCTACCCCATTGTGGCAGTGTTCGAACATTAACAAATGTGTGACTTTGCCTGACACAATGCACCTGGAAGTAGGAGGCAGAAAGAGATGAATGATGAATGGCACCCCTTTCTTGGCTTCTCTGTCTCTCTGTCTCTCTGTCTCTCTGTCTGTCTGTCTGTCTCTCTCTCTCTCTCTCTCTCTCTCTCTCCCTCTCTTCTTCTCTTCTTCTCTTCTCTTCTCTTCTCTTCTCTTCTCTTCTCTTCTCTTCTCTTCTCTTCTCTTCTCTTCTCTTCTCTTCTCCTCTTCTGTTCTCTTCACTATATGTCCCAAGATCATTGATGGTTTTGTCCAAATATATGTTGCATATGTCCTCATCACATAAATACTTCTCAGACATTCAGCATCGTGTTTGTAAGGTCATTCTCAACCTGGAATGTTGAAAATAAAAAAAATGAGTCAGCACAATTTAGATGTAATTCTTTTAAGTATTGCCTTTATACTTACCTCATGTGAAGGTTAGATCTCGTTTAAAATAAATGAGTAGAAAAAAATACTTTATTTAATAACAGCAGAAAACAAGTTTGAAATGCATTTTTTAATATACTTGGTAAAAGTTTCTACTCTATATTTGTGGTTTGAATAAGACTCACCCCAATAGGATTATATATTGCAATGCTTAATCCTCAGTTGAGGAACTTTCTGAGAATGATTAGGAGGCCTTTTTGGAGTAGGTACTGCTTTATTGGAGAAACTCTATCTCTGGGGTAGGCATTGGCATTACAAAAGCCCAAGAAAGTTCAAGTGGTTCTCTACTTGCTTCCAATGGATAAGGATATCGATTTTCTAGACAACTTCACTCCTGTTCCTACCAAGAAATTCCCTTAGCCTCCACTGTGACCAAACCATTAGAATAATGTGAATGTATCCAGTCTTATTCTTCTATATGTTTTCTTGATATTACCGCATATCCTGAAGTTCCTTTGTATACAACTTATAACTTACTCCATAATAACAGTATATCTAAATTATAGTACCCTTATAAGTTTGTTTGCTTTACTTTTATTTCTTCTTGTACATTAAGCTATACATTTTACACACCAACACATTGCAAGTAGAACAACAAGAAGTGAGTTAAAGCAGAAATTATCTTTTTGGCTAATGAAATAAATGATCTTTAGATGCTTGATAGAGAATGAGAAAAGATATAAGCATTGCATCTTGAAAAAGATCATCTCTATAAACCAAAATGGGAGTTCTTGTTCTACAGCATTTATTAGTAAGTTGGACATTAAGGAAGACAAAGATAAGAAGACATTATAGAAAGGTATTTCTCCTTATGGGTTTAAAAGACCTAATCAATAAAGAAATAATTTGGGTCTTATCCTTTGACTCCTACATCATTATTTCTCTTTCACCAAGATGAAAGAAATTTGTAGAGCTCAAAAATTCTCATGATTAAAAGAGAAGTAGATTAAAATAAAAATATCATGATCTTATATATTCATATTGACTATATCAAGGTATTTTTAATATCAATGACTATGCTATCACAGTATCATAGAATGCTATTTTATTACACAAGTAAATTTATTTTTTTATTATTCTTATTTCCTTTTTTGGAGTCCAGTCTGCATCCCTTTCCTTGTCTGTCCCCTTTGAATGCTCCATATCCCATACTTCCCCAGTCTCCAAGAGGATATACTCACCTCTACCCCCACCTAAGCAGACCTCTCTTCTCCCTGAGGTTAAAATGTGTATTTTAATGAATGATCTATCATTTTAAAGTTCTAGAATTTTGATTTCTCATCTATGACTTCATAAGCAAGACAAAAATGGATTTCTTCCTAGGATAACACTGGATAAATATAAAGAATTAGGTATAAGAGCAAATAGCCAAACAGGTAAAACACTGGATTAGGGAGGACAGGATGATGTGGTAGAGATGGTGGTTTGAGGACCTAACAAATACAGGAATGAGTGAAAAAGTCATATGGAAAGCACATAACAGAGTACAGAGAACTGTGGCATAAGTTAGGATAAGAGTATTTGTTTTCTCAAAAGAAAATAATTGTGTTATTGACAGTGTTCACTGGTACTCACAAGTCTTAAATTCTGGGTAATCGTTTTGGAAGCTTATTTTATTCTGATCCATTACTCTCCTTGTCTGCAGAGGTGGGACTTAATTGGTAGGCAGAGATTAAGTAACTTTAATTGCGAAAGTCAAATTGATATGTTGGAAAAGTAAGCCAAATACTGCCTCCAATTTTTCTTTTTTTTATAAACACATTAGATAATTACATGTATTTCTTCTATTATGTCTATCCTGAAAGCTTGTTGATTGATAGTTCAATACAAATCACTAACTGAAACACTTTCTCTTGTTTTCATAAACAAATGCTCCTTAAACACACAAGATGTGTTTAGAGATATTAAATATAGCAGGTTTCCTTCATCTTTTCATCAGTCGTTAGTCTCAGGAGACTTGGTTTGGATCATTTAAATCTCTCTTGTAACACTTCCTGGCCCCTTCATTTCTTAGTAAAATCAACACAGTATGCTTTTCAATGTTTCTAACAACAACAATAAAACTCTGTTCGTGAAATAGCTAAGCAAACATATAAGGTATTATTTATACCGTGTCATTTGCAGTAAGAAATAAAGGCCTATTAAAAAGTTTCTAAAAGCGATACTAGTGAGTCCAAGGAATTTTCAGATGTAATAAAAGACATCATGAAACAGGCACATTAGCTTAGAATGTTGTCTGAGACAAAGAGATGGCTCAGGTGTTAAATTGTTTGTCATGTGAGCTCAGGGACCCTCTAGTTTGGAATCTCCAGAAACCCAAATACTAGGTTGGATTGTAGCCTGATTATAATTATGGTCAGAGAAGAAAAAAAGAAAAGACCCAGAGAACACGCTGGTTGGCAATATTAGCCATACTCACACACTCTGAGATTTTAGTGAGAGACTCTATCTCAGTGAAGAATCACAAGTATTATTAAGAAAGGTTCTTAGCCTCAGATATATTTACAAAACTACCCACAGACATTCATTCTAATGCTTATGAAAAGCATGCATAAATACATATTAAAATTGCAAAAAGAAAAATGCTCTTAAACAAATAATCACATGTTAAATATTTGTAAAATTTGTACTTTTTCCTGATTACAGGACTCAGGTGTATATGTTTGTTTTAGCTTCATACACACACACACACACACACACACACACACACACACATACACAAGTATATAAATGCATTTTTTAATGTATAAAATATGTTTTATATAAATATTTAATATATAAATTATTATAAATCATAATTTTGTATTTAATATATAATCATATATAGATAAAACATGAAGTGAAATTTAATTTATATAAACATATCACATATATTTGAAGCTATTAGAAAGTTTAAACAGTAATTTGAAGAATATAGGAGGCCATTTATAACAAAGAAGAGACATACAGATTTTTCTCATTATAAGTATATAGAAATAAAAAAAAATTAAAAAATTAAAGAAGTACGAAATAAATCTCTTTAACAAAAGAGGTGGTTATCTGATCTCATAATCATCATCATCATCATCATCATCATCATCATCTTCATCATCATCATCTGATTAGTATAATGTTGAGGTTTTGTCATTTGCTATATATTGTAATAGTAAATAATAGCACCCAAGGCCTTGTTTGTTCCCAGGGACAAAAGAATCCACTCATGCAATGTGACCTTGAACCTTAGGTTAAAACTATTGGCTAAATAAAGATGCTGACAGTCAATAGCTGTGCAGAAGAGACTTAGGGGATTGCAGGTTCCTGGGCTTGGGGTCTGAGGAGAGAAGGAGGATTCCTTGGGTTAGGTGAGTAATGAAAGCATGGCCAAAATGGCTGGCCAACTGAAGTTAAGAGCAGCCCAGACAGATCTTGGCAAATTATAACATGTGGAAATAGTTACTAATAGTTAGAGGGTAGATATCTGCACAGTGCCAGTGCTGATTAAGGCTTATTATAATAATAAAAGTTGTATAACTTTTATCTTAAAACTGAATGATCAAAGGCAGGGCAGAAAGTGCTGATTGAGATGAAATATAATAACAATCTAAGAATGCAAAAAGAAGGAACTCAGAGGTACTCTCACTTCTAAGCAGATGCACAACTCTGGTTCTAACAGATGAGGTACATGGCACAAACACGAACTTCCAGAGACCCTCACCATGCCTAGTGGGGGATTGCAGAGAGACTATCTTGATTTAGGATGTGAACAAATGAAGCTTAATGGTTTTACTCAGATATCAAAAATCTGATGAAGGAAATTCCTGAAAATGTACTAAAAGCTTGTGAAAGCTGAGGCTCATTGGAGCCAAAGTGTTTATTTAATTGTAGCCCAGCTGCAGATACATTTTATTCCATCTGGGAGGATGATCCCATGGTTAAGAACAGTTCTTAAGGAGAATCTAAATTTTATTCTCAACTCCCAAGCCAGATACACATCAACAATTGTAACTCCAGTTCCAGGTAATCTGATGCCCTCTTCAGCCCTTATTGGGTGCCTACACATACACACAGACACAGAAACAGACACAGACACAGACACAGACACAGACACAGACACACACACAGACACAGACACACACACAGACACAGACACACAGACACAGACACACACACAGACACAGACACACAGACACAGACTCACACACACACACACAGACACAGAAACAGACACAGACACACACACACACACACAGACAGAGAGAGACAGAGACAGAGACAGAGAGAGAGAGAGAGAGAGAGAGAGATTGGTCATATATTTTGCTTACTTATTTATAGCCCTTTAAGGCACCATACTCCTTATTAAATTGAAAATAGTTTTAAAAGTTTCAGTGGAGCAAGAAGATGTAACTTAATAGTGAATGACAGATGCCTTAAATGTTGAAAATAAGTGAATGTGTCTCATGAATAATTCAAAGTATACTTGTGCAAACACCACTTTCAGGAGGAAGACAATGAGTAGGTAACTCATACATTTAATTTTTACAGTATGTAATTTTAATATAGACTTGTATTATGATCATAAAAAGTAAGCACTTTGGTTAGTAAACAATCACTTCAGTAAGTTCTTTCCTTTAGACTCACCCTCAGTCTGCATCTCAGCATCGCCAATGTCAGAAATTTGATTAGAATAAATAGAAATATGTTTACCCATTTCTGGGCAAGAATGATAAACCTGTCTACTTAAAATAAGAACTCTCACTAGAGGGCACAGAGACAGCATCCTAATTAACAAAATCAGAAATGAAAAGGGAGACATAACAACAGACCCTGAGGAAATCCAGAACAT
>NC_034594.1:9274842-9279556 GCF_900095145.1 Mus pahari | reverse complement strand
GGGCTGCAACCCTGTAGGTGGAACAACAACAGGAACTAACTAGTACCCCCTGGGTTTGTGTTTCTAGCTGCATTTGTAGCAGAAGATGACCTAATCGGCCATCAGTGGGAATAGAGGTTCCATGGTCTTCCAAAATCCATATGACCTAGCACAAGGCAAGGCCTGGGCCAAGTAGTGGGAGTGGGTGGGTAGGGGGACAGAGGTGGGGGGAGGGGTATGGGAAACTTTCGGGATAGCATTTGAAATGTAAATAAAGAAAATAATAAAAAAAAAAATAAGAACTACACTTGCCTCACCTTATGAAAAAACAAAAGAGCCACTTAAACAATATACTTACAGGGTATATAAATACAAAGCTACCTATACATCTAGGAAGGGCCAAGATGCACCCTTAAAGTGTCTTCCATCTGTTACCTGTACTCTCAAATATACACTTTGCCCTTATAATCCATTTACCTATGATCATGAACATGGGTTAAACCATTAATGAGGTTAGTATTCTTGTAATTTTGAAATAATAGTTGTATAAGCAATATTTTCATTGATATTTATGCTGGCATGTAAATTAGGGAAAATCTTTATATCATTAAACAATTAAAGGCTCAATGCAAGGTCATAAATGATGACTGATTGTAAAAATAGGCAATCTATAACTAATGAAAACATGTCATAATGATTTCAACAGAGGTCATTCTGGAATTGTTCTCTAGTTTATAGATTGTCTCTTCTTTTATAAGTCTATACATATTCTGATGCTAATGAATCAAATTAATTGAAAGTATAAGTGATTCATTTGCTATAAACTATTCTACAAACCAATAACTGAGTACAACTGAGGAATAAAAATGTGACTGACGTAGAGTCAGAGACAGCAAAACAAAGGGACTTAATTTATGTAAAATAGCAAAACTGAATCAGCATTATTGTAATGATGAGAAAATGTTGCCAATAAATGAGATACTTTTATAATCTAGTTTATTTTGATTTATATTATTTGTTATTGTCAGGGTCCAAGATTCACTGAAGAATGATACCCCAGACTCAAATAGTATGCAACAACAAAGAGCATTTATTCTGCAGAGATATAGCATGCAAGGTTCTACCATACATCGGGATGGAAGAGAGAGGTGTGGACTTTGAAGGATCAACTTAAAGTCCATCAGGGTAGGAGTGGGTGATTTTTACCTTCTTACCCTTGATTTGTTGGCTGTATATCTAGGACTAAGGGTGTCTTTGTGATTGGTCAAGATTATAGGGAGTTTTGAACTCTACTCAAAACTGTTGCTTAAGTTTGGCTCAGGCCAGGTGGCAGGGCAGCTTCTAGAAGATCCTAATGGCTGCCCATGAGGGGTGGTTTATCCTGGAATCACCTTCTCTTATAATTTTCCAGTTCTAGCAAACAGAAACATAGGGCCAGTCACCTGAATTGCCAGTTTGCAGTCTGTCATGGAGTCAGCCTGTCTCTTGCTAATTCAGTCCTCTCAGTTATGAGCAGAAAAAGAGACTTCTCTCAATTAAAAGAAATCTAGCTTTCTGTGTGTCCTTATTAAATTGACAGGTATACTGGGATATTATACTTAGAGGGTAATTGCTATAGATTATTAAACTCAGTATCTGTTTGTTTTAACACCATATATGTATTCAAATTCACAAAGATGTGTCCCCTGGGTGTTCATAATTTTAAATTATTTATACCTTAATAAAACCAGAAAATGGCATTTGTTTCCTTTGCTTTTATTATACACTCTTCAGACTATTTCTAATACACTATGGCCCTTTCATCAAGTCTGACTGAGTTGTAAAGAGAGACACCAATTATCTCATTTGCCCTTCAATTATATTCCTTACAAGTTATTTCACTGCCTTTTAAAACTTTTCTTTAGATTTACCTTTTATATTTCTGTTTCACTCTGGGTCAGTTACTATTTATGTTGGTTTATGAACAGGAAGGTTTTCCTTGAAGGTAAGTAAAATTACAGTTCTCTAATCAGTGTCTTGGTGACCTGCTGATTTCTATATCAGAGATCTGTAGGTTTCTAAGTTTAGCAAGGTAGGTTTGGGGAAGTGTTGTCAGGAATATAGTATCTTAATGCCACCTAACATTCTTAGCTCAAGACTAACAAGTCAGTTCAATATTGGGAAGGGATTTTGGTCCAGGAATCAACCAATTTTCAATATTAAACAAAATTAAACCAATGGCAGCAAGAAATTGTGCAAAATATGAGTCTTCACAAAAGAATCAGAGGAGTGAATCAGAAAATTTTACAAACTTACCATACAGGAAAATGTAAGGATGTAAGCCTAAGAAAAGCCATCTTCCATACCAAGAAGGAAAAGTGGGGTTAATGAAGGAGAGAGCTGGAGTGATGACTATAGTTGCTAGAATATGGTCAGTAATTAGGAGATTGAACCTTGAGCTGGAGACAAAAAGGAACCAGTGGGTTCTTATTTTTGCTATCCTTCATCCCCCTTGTTTGACCCCCTAACACTAGATAGGAAGGAAAGAAGAACACAGGGGAGAAAGAGAGATAGGTATCTATGAATTGAATTTATTTCCATTAGTTTATTATTTGAGCATGACAGTTAGCAAACCACTACCAACCCTGTTGAAAGACCACCGACCACCAACCCCAACTGTAGATGGCAAATCCATAGCTTTAATAAAGCAGGCGGCAAAGGATGGTCAGTTGATGCAGATGGTCCACAGGAGACTCATATTCCTTTACCTGGATTTAAATGAAAACACATTCTCATTCCTGCGTTTTGTAAAGAAACTAACATTTCAGAATTGTCACTAGAACAAAGAGCAGTAGGAGGTAGAAAATCCTGCTAGGAAGATGGTGAGGAGGTTTATAAATTAGGGATCTTTTGGAGAGAAGATAATCTGACTGTCAAAATATTGGAAGACAACAGAAACATTTATGACATCGATTACTATATTTTCCAAATGAGACTCTCACTAAAAAGAAAATACATATTTTAAGTGAAAGAGAAATACATCACTTTCCACTTCCCTTTTGTTCCTACATCCCTCAAAGTTATCCATCCTTCTAACCCTCTGACAAAAACAAATGTCTTTTCCTCTTTTCCTTTGTGTGTGTGTGTGTGTGTGTGTGTGTGTGTGTGTGTATTTAAATATATATGCATATAGCTAAGCTTGCATCTTCTTTTATGATAGAATACAGTAAGGATATCTGCTAGCTTAATGGGCACTAGTAGATTTTTTTGCTGAGGTCCATGCCTTTCTATCCCAGGGAAACTGGATGTATTTCCAGTTCCAGCCATGATTTTCTACCTTTTGAATGAAATTAAAATCAAATTAGACTGGTTATCATTAACCTTAAGAAATCAAATCACAGAATTGTGTATTTACCTAACTTTATATAAAATACATGCATGGTATTAGGTATAGACCACCAGAATTCATTCCTACATTCTATTCTTACATTATTCCCAAAGATAAGTATAAGTATCATCTACTATTAAAGAGGGATCTCTTAGAGCAAATGGAAGCTCTCATGACAATCCACAACTGTGGTCAGCGCCAGCACCAAGGCACCTAGGGCGCAGAGTCGTCTGACATCCCCACGGTCCCTAGAGGACTGCCCATGCGTTTTTAGGATCACTGGTGAGCAGAACACTACATCTGCTCCAATCTAATTGTGAAGGGCCTGTGACAGCAGGAACAAGGACACCAGAGCCCTTCCTGACCAGAGCCTTGGGTTCCTTTTGATCAGTGCTAGTTAACCTTGGTTTCAAACAGACCAGACAGCTCCAAGGTCCTCAAAGGAGACACCACTTACAGTCACTGTAAAAAAAATCCCAGGATCTTAGGACAACAGGATTCCAGGATAACAGGAGCTGGGTCACACCAGTATTTGAGGGACTCAGAGGAGCTTGACTGCCAAGAACTCTGACACACGCAGAATATCAGGTTCACAGGAGTGCACAATCTAGGGATCACAGAGAAAGCCAGACTCTGAGGAGTCCTGAATCAGCTGGGATTATAGGAGGGACGGGCTCCAATCAGATATATTGAAGGCAGCAAGCACTTGAGATAATCAAATGGTAGGAGGCAAGCATAAGAAAAGAAGCAATACAAACCAAGGTCACGTGGCATCATCAGAACCAAACTCTCCCACCATAGCAAGTCCTGGATACACCATCACACCAGAAAATGAAGACATGGATCTAAAGTCAATTCTCATAATGATGATAGAGGACTTTAAAAAGGGAATTCAGGAAAACACAGGTAAACAGTTAGAAGCCTTTAAAGTGGAAACACTAAAATCCCTTAGAGAGTTTCAGGTAAATACTGCTAAACAGGTAGAAGCCCTTAAAGAATCACAGGAGAACACTGCTAAACAGGTAGAAAGCCTTAAAGAACAACAGGAAAACACTGCTAACATGTAGAAGTCTTTAAAGAAGAAAGACAAAAATCCCTGAAAGAATTACAGGAAAACACAGTCAAACAGGTGATGGAATTGAACAAAACCATCCAAGACCTAAAAACGGATGTGGAAACAATTAAAAAAACAAACCCAAAGTGAAACAACTCTGGAGATAGAAACCCAAGGAAAGAAATCAGGAACCATAGATGCCAGCATGAGCAACAGAATACAAGAGATGGAAGAGAGAATCTCAGGTGCAGAAGATTACATAGAGAACATGGGCACAACAATCAAAGAAAATGCAAAATGCAAAAAGATCCTAA
>NC_034594.1:9273351-9274648 GCF_900095145.1 Mus pahari | reverse complement strand
GCCAGCAAATATCTTCAACAAAATTATAGAAGAAAACTTCCTGAACCTAAAGAAAGAGATGCCCATGAACATAAAAGAAGCCTACAGAACTCCAAATAGACTGGACCAGAAAAGAAATTCCTCCCAACACATAATAATCACAACAACAAATGTACTAAATAAAGACAGAATATTAAAAGCAGTAAGGGAAAAGGGTCAAGTAACATATAAAGGTAGGCCTACTGGAATTACACCAGACTTCTTAATAGAGACTATGAAAGCCAGAAGATCCTGGACAGATGTTATGCAGACACTAAGATAACACAAATGCCAGCCCAGGCTACTATACCCAGCAAAACTCTCAATTACCATAGTTGGAGAAACCAAAGTATTCCATGACAAAACCAAATTCAAACAGTATCTATCCATGAATCCGGCCCTTCAAGGGATAATGAAGGGAAAACACCAAAACAAGGACAAAAGCTACACCCTAGAAAAAGCAAGAAAATAATCCTTCAACAAACCTAAAAGAAGATAGCCTTAAGAACAGGATGCCAACTCTAACAACAAAAATGACAAGAAGCAACAATTACTTTTCCTTAATATCTCTTAATATCAATGGACTCAATTCCCCAATAAAAAGACATAGACTAACAGATTGGCTACACAAACAGGACCCAACATTTTGCATTTGTCTTTTGGAAAAATACAGACACTACCTCAGAGTGAAAGGCTGGAAAACAATTTTCCAAGCAAACGGTTTGAAGAAATAAGCTGGAGTAGCCATTGTAATATTGAATAAACTCAATTTCCAAACCAAAGTTATCAAAAAAGACAAGGAGGGGCATTTCATACTCATTAAAGGTAACATCTTTAAAATCTTCGAAGAGGAACTCTCAATTCTGAATATCTATGCTCCAAATGCAAGGGCACCTACATTCATTAAAGAAACTTTAGTAAAGCTCAAAGCACACATTGCACCTCACATAATAATAGTTGGAGACTTCAAGACCTCACTCTCATCAAGTGACAGATCCTGGAAAGAAAACTAAACAGAGACACAGTGAAACTAACAGAAGTTATGAAAAAAAAAAAATGATGTCTACAGACATTTTACCCTAAAACAAAAGGATATACCTTCTTCTCAGCACTTCATGGTATCTTCTCCAAAACTGACCATATAATTGGTCACAAAATAGGCCTCAAAAGATAAAAAAAATATTGAAATTATCCCATGCATTCTATCAGATCACCATGGACTAAGGCTGATCTTCAAAAACAACATAAATAATGCAAAGCCAACATTCACTTGGAAACT
>NC_034594.1:9271348-9273340 GCF_900095145.1 Mus pahari | reverse complement strand
ACAGACAGGTAGACCAATGGAATAGAATTGAAGACCCAGAAATGAACCCATATACCTATGGTCACAAGAGAGCTAAAACCACCCAGTGGAATAAAGACAGCATTTTCAACAATTGATGCTGGCATAACTGGCTGTTAGCATGTAGAAGAATGTGAATCTATCCATTCTTATCTCCTTGTACTAAAGTCAAGTCTAAGTGGATCAAGGAACTCCACATAAAACCAGTGACACTGAAACTTATAGATGAAAAAGTGGGGAAAAGCCTCGAAGATATGGGCACAGGGCAAAAATTCCTTAACAGAACAGCAATGACCTGTGCTGTAAGATCAAGAATGGGACCTCATAAAATTGCAAAGCTTCTGTAAGGCAAAAGACTGTCAATAAGACAAAAAGGTCACTAACAGATTGGAAAGGATCTTTACCAATCCTAAATCAGATAGGGGACTGGGGACTGATATCCAATATATATATATATATATATATATATATATATATATATATATATATATATATATGAACTCAAGAGGACAGACTCAAGAAAATCAAATAACCCCATTAAAAAATGGGGCACAGAGCTAAACAAAGAATTCTCAACTGGGGAATATTGAATGGCTGAGGAGCACCTCAAAAATGTTCAACATCCTTAATCATTATGGAAATGCCAATCAAAACAACCCTGAGATTTCACCTCACACCAGTCAGAATGGCTAAGATCAAAAATTCAGGTGACAGCAGATGCTGGTGGGGTTGTGGATAAAGAGGAACACTCCTCCATTGCTGGTGGGACTGCAAGCTTGTACAACCACTCTGGAAATCAGTCTGGCAGTTCCTCAGAAAATTGGACATAGTAGTACTGGCAGATCCAGCACTACCTCTCCTGGGCATATATCCAGAAGATGTCCCAACTGGTAATAAGGACACATGCTCCACTATGTTCGTAGCAGCCTTATTTATAATAGCCAGAAGCTGGAATAAACCCAGATATCCCTCAACAGAGGAATGCATACAGAAATGTGGTACATTTACACAATGGAGTACTACATAGCTATTAAAAACAATGATTTTATGAAATTCCTCGGTAAATGGATGGATCTGGAGGGTATCATCCTGAGTGGAGTAACCCAATCACAAAAGAACTCACATGATAATACTCACTGATATGCAGATATTAGCCTAGAAACTTAAAATACCCAGGATACAATTGGTTAAACTCATGAAAATCAAGAACAAAGACCAAAATATGGACACTTCGCCCCTTCTTAGAATTGGGAACTAAACACCCATGGAAGTAATTACAGAGACAAAGTTTGGAGTTGAGATGTAAGAATAGACAATCCAGAAACTGCCCTACCCAGGGGTCCATCCCATAATCAGCCACCAAATGCAGACACTATTGCATACACCAGCAATACATCAGGACACTGATTTACCTGTCTCTTGTGAGGCTATGCCAGTGCCTGGCAAACACAGAAGTGGATGCTCACAATCAGCTATTGGATAAAACGCAATGCCCCCAATAGAAGAGCTAGAGAATGTACCCAAGGAGCTGAGGGGGTCTGCAACCCTATAGGTGGAAGGAACAACAATATGAACTAACCAGTACCCACAGAGCTCATGTCTCTAGCTGCATATATAGCAGAAGATGGCCTAGTCAGCTATCATCGGGAAGAGAGGCCCCTTGGTCTTGCAAATTTTATATGCCCCAGTACAGGGGACACCAGGGCCAAGAAGTTGGAGTGGGTGGGTAGGGGAGCAGGGCGGGCATAGGGGACCTTGGGGATAGCATTTAAAATGTAAATGCAGTAAATACCAGATAAAAAATTGAAAAAAAAAGAAAAGGAAAATCCACAACTGGACACAATGCAGGGAGTATGGATGATTGGTGGCTCAGCCCTAACATATATATGGAGAAAAAGTGAGGGGATTGTATATATATATATATATATATATATATATATATATATATATATATATATATATCCTATCATATAT
>NC_034594.1:9267410-9271343 GCF_900095145.1 Mus pahari | reverse complement strand
ATATATATATATATATATATATATATATATATATATATATATATCCCAGCACAAGGCAGGGAAAGCTCCTTACAAATAGTCAATCAGTGGAATACAATACAGCCCTTTGATGTTCCTCAGAAGAAGAACATACAGACATAGGACATAGGACTCAGATGCTTTGAGCTGCAGACAATCTGGAAGCTCCTCTTCTGAAATCTAGATTCTCTAGTACAGTAAATTACTTTCCACAATGCAAAGGAAGAAAATCAAATAAACAGCCCTACCCAACTGCAACACATTTGAATCATGACAATGACAATAAAGACAGTATTTAATGGTTCACTAAGCACTCTCATTCTTTAATATGTTATAGTTATTACCAAACTTCAGACAACTATGTGAAAATTCAATTATTCTACATCAATAAGCTATAATCAATAAACAACTTAAAATCCATCACCAAAATCAAAGAAGACAAAATGCAGACTAAAAAAAAAAATAAATGTAAGAACCAAGCATGATGGTATGTGCCGTTAATGCCAACACATAGGAGGCAGAAGTTATAGGTAAGCCTCATCTGAAAATTGACTTCCAGCAAAGGCAGGGCTACACAGAAAAACCCTCTGTTTACCCTCCAGATGCCTTACCTTCTATTCTTCTTTTCTACAGACTGTAAGATTATAACTTGACATGTGATGCATCTATATAATGTACAAGATATTATATCTACATATGTATCTTTCATACATTGTCTGAGGCAATTTCCTATTTAGCTTCTGTCTTCTCTACCTAGAGTAGATCAAATATTCCCCATATGATTGTTTTCCCTCTTGCTTTTTTCTCTTTTTTCCTACTTTTCTCCAGCAAATATTGTTTTTCTTGCAGTGTTCTCAGTTGTTTATAATATTTATGTAAATATATACAGCTTCTATTATAAGACATCATAAGCTCTTACTTGTAATAGAAGTTCTCCCTTATGTAAGATAGAAGATGGAATGGGCATTGCTGAGGTCAATTCTTTCACATAGGTAATCCACTGGAGACAGCAGCTCAGAAGCAGCTAAAAGTGGTTGAAATATAAATGGTGGAGAGATAGAGCTGACTTGAAAACATATGAACAAAGTTATAGTGTGGTGTTGTGTTCAAAGTGGCAGATAATTGATTTTCCTTAGAACAAAATGTCCATAGAAAACTTGAGATGTAAGTCTAGAAGAAAGTACGGACATATCAAGAGAGTTGGTATGACCCTGATACTTTTTTCCTTAAGATTATATAAATTTGATGGAAAGTTTAGACCTAGAGATGATATCCTCATATGTACCAGGATGTAACTTAGAAATGGAAGTTGATCAAGAGGAACTCTGGGTACTAAAGGAATAGCTATGCAGTTAAGAATACTTACTGTTCCTGGAGATGCCCTTGGTGTAGTTTCCAGCATTGATGTCAAACTTGTCAAAATAGAGTGTAACACCAGTTGTTGAGAAAATCACACACTCTGGCCTCAGAAGCACTTGCATACAGATAGTACCAATAAACTCAACTTGGCACACATACACACAAAAATTAACTTTTAAAGGATAAAATCTCTTGTGATACGAGAGAAAGGTCAGTGCTTAAGGGTTCTTGCTGATATTCCAGAGGACCAGGTTTTCTTCCCAGAACTCACAATGGGGCTCAAAATATTCTATAGTTCTAGTCCTTGCGATTCATCACTCTGGTCTTTTACCCTTGGGCATTGCACATATATAATACACTAACTCACACACCAATCAACCACCTATGCAAATTAATTAATTAATTAATATTTTAAAGTAATAACTATCATTATTTTTCCTGTTTTTATTGTCCAAGAAAGCTGATAAGCCTTGATCTTAAACAGTTTGGAGGGTTAATGTTCACATGTTTCAAATCTAAGTCTTAGAATTCTATTTCAATAGCTAAGTATTCAACAACAAAATCAGATGAAAAATTAAATTTGATACTGATATTATCTTTTAAAACAGTGTATGGGTCATGTGTAATGGTCTTAATTCTGCAGTTTTCTGAACAGCAGAATAAGTGGGTCACTTAATTATGATCTTCCTGGGCTCAGTATGTATGTCTGAATTATGTAATGCTAGGAAAAGTGGGCCATTTAAAATTAAGCAGAATTCAACACAATTTCAGATCAGTGGCAAGCAAAATTCAATTCAGATGCATATCACTATTTATAATTGCACTAATTCAAAGCTCTTATATTTCAGTGTTCATGAATCTACATTCTACAAAATGAACCTAGTTTTGATTGTGGGGGAATATGTATCTGAAATAGCATAGAATTCCAGAACTACAAATGATTCTATATTGATTGTATGACAGATTCTATATTTTAATTGAAAAGACCTGCCATTTGGGTAAAAAACAAACAATAGATAAACCAAAATGGGAAAAAAAGATGAGCCCATATCTTTTGGCAGCAGGTTTCAAATACTTAAGTTTATCCCAAGAAAAACTATATCCACAAGATAGTAAATCCTGAGAATATGATTAACATCACTACCAGCCATATGTTTAGTAATGGAGAAGGGTGGCCTGTCTGATCCTAAGCCATCTTCACCATCCAAATTCACCAAAACATAGCTTGGGTCACACATGCTATGTACAGCCAATGGATTCTATTCTCAAGTCCCCAAGTTTGGCTCCTGTCACATTCCTGACCTTCTGGTCATAAATGTGGTATACCAATTCAAACATTGAATCCATATAATTCTAGACTCCCAAAACCATACCCAGTCTCCTTTCCTATCCTGAGTTGTGTAGTGTGTAAACTGGCCAGACCTGGTGAGTCTCACCTTTTCTGTTCTGACACTCCAGACTTGGCTTTAGTCACTCAGCCTGGTGAATCAGTCTGGTATTTCCCACAGATCCTAGCTGTGTCAATCTAAACCTCTAGGTTTTGCCCATAATTTCACACTCTGTGTGCATTCCCAGTTTTTTAGGTCCACTGAACCCAAACTCACTCATATACCATCTAACTGTCTAGCATAGCCCAGGTCTCATATATCATGTAAGCTGACCTATTCTTAGAAATCCACTTGTCATAGTGCACCTACATAATATCCAAACACTTTTCCTTCTCCATGGCAAAAATAGGCTGCTCAGCCTCGTGAGTCTCTAGAACCTTGTCTGTCCACAGCATAACAAACCTACAAGTCTATGCTAAGTCTCACAACTAAGCATAATAAGTAGATTACGCACTGTTCCTTCTGTGTCATCCTCATACTCCGGGCATAGCTTGGGCAGTATAGATTTCACATTGGGTCAAGTAGATGCAGCCATGTATACCATTTACTTGCTTTCTTTTTAGCCACTGGATTAGAATAACCAACATTTCTCCAATTTAAAGTTAGCAATAGTATATTAATCTATCATATTCCCATTCTTGATTTAAAACCTAGCAAGCATTGGAACACCAAAAACACTAGAGGTAACCAAGAATGGCACGTCACACATAAAATCAATATAAGAAGTCTCAGGAATCATTCCAAAGTCACAAACATTTTAAAAGCAAAGTCGCTTTCTCTCTCTCTCTCTCTCTCTCTCTCTCTCACACACACACACACACACACACACACACACACATTGAGAGACAGAGACACATAGAGAAATCCATATGCGTGTGTACACACACATATGAAAATATGTATTCACATTACAGGTGTACATGCAAAAATAAAATAATCATGAAATAAAATCACATTTGCTGGGAGAGAGCAGAAGAATTTTTTTTTCTTTAAATTGGCTCTAAAATCTGGTAAATAGTAGTTAACTGATGTATTAGCTGAGTTCTTTCCTGTAAATTCAGAGACTATTTAAAGGCATCTTAAAAGGTAAATGTGATATTCATTTGTTTTCATTAAATTTGGAGAAATACTGCTTTTTTTTTTTTTTTTTTTTTTTCTTGATTGATTG
>NC_034594.1:9263304-9266864 GCF_900095145.1 Mus pahari | reverse complement strand
AAAAAAAAAAAACCAGGTATTCTTCTACTAATTGATTTTAATCACTAATTTACACCCTTCTTGAAAAATTCTATGTCAAGAAATGCAGTCTTTACACTTCTGAGACATCTTTTGTTTGGTAACTTCACATCAGTAGTTCATGAAAGCCCAAGCTTACTTGATCATGCATGAATGTGCACAGACACTGATTATGGCTGAATGATTTCTTAAGTAAAGAGTTGGATGCGTTATCAGACACTGAGGCATTCTCACTTGTGTACTGGGCAAGAAAGAAATTAAGTCAGTCATCAATAAACAGAAAATCAAAATAATAAGCATGACGATATTTTTAACTTTTCTCATTATTTCTAGCCTACAGAGCTGTTCACCAGAAATTAGATAAACAACAATATTTTAAATAGGACAAATTAAATAAAAGTTATTTTAAATGAGGCCAGACTTGCATTATTACAAAGGGACTTTGAGGACCAACTAGGAATAATGAGTTTAAGTATGCTTACACAGGGACATATGTGTACATATACACACTATATATATATATATATATATATATATATATATATATATATGCATATATATGTATGTATACATATGTATGCATACATACATATGCTTTAAATTATAGCTGTAGGTTAAGGAAATATAGCAAGTTCTTTTTTGTTTGATTTTTATTTTTGTTTTGGTTTTCCAAGAAAGGGTTTCCTCTGGTAAGCCCTGGCTGCCCTGGAATCCACTCTGTAGACCAGGACAGTTTCAATCTAACAGAGATGTGCCTGAGTCTGCCTTCTGCGTGCTGGGATTAAAGAGGTGTGCCACTCCCTCCTGGCTTACCAATGCCTATGTCTCTATACTTAGTGCTAAAATCCTGTTAAAATATCCAATTTTCCATCAACCCTTTGCTTTGCTTTGGGATATTGTTTTACATTAAAACAAATCAAGTAGTTGAAGGTTATTCAACTTAATTTCATGTTTGATCTTCTTGTACTTCAGTTAACTACAGTATGAAGAAGCATCACACAGTGCATAGTGCTTCCTAATTTCTAACCAGTGGTTGGCCACCTGTGGCTCATTCTACATTTTATCTAAGTGTCAGCAATTATTATTAAAATTGAAGATTTCAACTTTTATGTTTGTATTTTTCATTCTTTTCTGAGGTGGTAATAATTTACAGAATCAATAAGCTTGCACAAAACAAAAATATAATGCAGTCATTTACTTGTAAGAAAGAAATGAACATGTTTCAAGACCATCTATTCATCTGATTTTTTTATTAGTAATTATACGACTCTTTTCATGTAACATCTAATGAATTGAAGAAACGTGAAAACATTCTCTCCATATGGTATTGCTACAGAACAACTTCTAGGAAGTGCTTTGTTCAGTAACAGCACAGATGTTTCAATCGTGGTTTCCATGAGACGCCAAGAAATGTCAGCTGGGAACAAACCCAGGGGTAATTTGTGTAAATCATAGCACGTTAAGTGCATTATGCATTAAGTGTTTCTCTATTAGTGCTGGAAAAATAATGTCTTTTTAACTTCTGCTTCCTTTTGTCTACCCCATAGCAAGAGAACTGGATTGCCTTAATAAAAGACTAATGAGCAGCTTTAATTCTATGTCACATATCAGCAAAACATTTTGCAAGATAAATGTTATGTGTTTAGTTTTCTCTGGGAATCTGGGATTTTGCTGTTCTTCTCCTACTAGAGTTTTCACAGTGCAACTTAAAGCGACCATTCTATCTGGTAGACTTACAACATGGTTCCTGTTTCTAGTATAATATTTGGCTATCAATTTATATTAAATACTACCTAGGCTCCTAATGAATTATTTATTAATGTACCTATTGAGAACAAGCAGGCTGAATTTTTTTCCATCCCTGTAACACCTAGAGTCATCTGAAAGGAAGAAACCTCAGTTGATAAAATACTTTAATAAAACTCATGTATAAGGAAATATGTGGTGCATTTTCTTAATTAATGATTAATATGTGATATTCCAAACCCCATATGTGTGTGAGTACTCTGAGAAAGGGTATATTTGGTGAATGAGAAAATAAACTGAGCAAGCCAAACATCAAGACAGTAAAAACCGTGTGTGTGTGTGTGTGTGTGTGTGTGTGTGTGTGTGTGTGTGTGTGTGCATGTATGTGTCTTTCTCCTTCAGTTCCTGGCTCCAAATTCCTTCCTTGTGTTCTTGCCCTTACCCCTTCATGAAATAGACTACATATGTAAGATGCAATAACCCTTTCTTCAAGTTTCTTAAGGTTTGTCTATTATAGAAATCTCAGCACAAATAATACACAAGTGATTCTCAAATTCAACATATTCATTCAATCCTTTAAATAAACTATTAAATATTTACCTGTTTCATTCTTATGCCTTGCCAACTGCTGAACATTCCCAAGTAATTTCCAAAGCCTACTTTTGCAATTTTAAATTTTCACATTTTCTTCACCTATCATTCACCAACATTTTTGAAACTCTAATTCTTTTGTAACACGCCCTCACAAATACTTCTACACTGGCCTCACATACTAATATGAATTATTCATTCTTAATCTTTTTTTTATTTTCTGAAAACTTTCTGGTTTTTAATTCATTTACTAAAAGCATTTGTCTTTTCATTTCTTGAGAAACTTACTAAATAGCTTCATTTCTTCCTGATTATGTAAATGATTAAACTTGCAAGATGTCTCCAAAAAGAGATCCACTGTATCTCATATTTCTTACAAACTAGGTAGAATTGTAACTTAAGTCAGCAGATATACTTTTAATGCAACTGACTTATGTATGAAATTTCTATTAAATTTTAGTTAAAAATGCATGTCTTCTCAAGTTGTCAAGGAGTGCAACTATACTATGAAAACTATATTGCATCTCTTTATATAGTTTATTTCACTTGCAATGTTTTGAGTGGAAAAAGGACATCTGACAACGAATACAAATGTTGTTATGAGATTATTTTTTGCCTGATTATTTTTATCCTCAAACTGCCTCTGGTAGTAAAATTGATTTTTAATTAGGGAGACATTTGCTTTCTTCTCTCAGTCACTCATTTGTCTAAATCAACCAATCAGTATTGTCTTATCCTGCTTTACAAATTAGGAAACATAGTGTTACAAGCAATATTATACTCTATCACTTGTTAAAGATTCTCCATTATTTTACTTTTACTTCATAACTAGTCAAAAGTGCTTTCCTACTTATCAACTTTTAGATATGTAAATGCTGTTGAGAAAATAGTCAACACATTACAATTTTAAGCTACTTATACTAAATTTATTGCTGTGAATATACACTTAGAAACACCTCAGGGAGGCTTTAATTTATGGAGTGTGTGAGTGTGTGTGTGTGTGTGTGTGTGTGTACATTTTTGTGCACACGTGTAAGTGTACCTGTGCCCATATGTCTCTCTCTGTCTCTTTCTCTGTCTCTCTGTCTCTCTCTGTCTCTGTCTCTGTCTCTCTCTCTCTCTCTCTCTCTCTCTCTCTCTCTCTCTGTGTGTGTGTATATGTGTGTGTGTGCCTGGTAGACCAGGCTGGTCTCAAACGCAGATCC
>NC_034594.1:9246263-9258763 GCF_900095145.1 Mus pahari | reverse complement strand
AATATGCAAATACAGGGTAGTACTCAATTACAACAAATGGATGATAGATATATGAATTAGAACATTTTTCCAGCTGCTGTTGTCAGTAAGTAACCCGGCTATTTAGAGTTTTATATAAGAATTTACTTTATTATGTTATTATAAAGTTTTATTTGTATCAAACATGGTCTTGTCAATACATTGATAACAAATTCTTTTGCATAAAAAAACAAAAAAAATCATTTGTATAGTTAAAATTAAAACATAAGTAAACATTTAGTTTCTAAATGGTGTGTTATAATTTAGACAAAAATAAAATAAAATAAACAAACAAGATTTTTAATACATTGGTGGATAATTTTATGGTTTTTGTTTATTCAAATATTAATATTTTGAATAGTAATTAGGTAATTTGCTTGATCTACGGCAATATTTTCACATGTTATTATTGTGTGATTCTTTTTGTATTAATCAAAAAAATGTGCCCAAACATAGAACACAATGAAAACAGTGCTAAGAGGAAAATTAATTGCATTAAGTGCGCTAGTAAAGAAACTGAAGAGATCTTACACTAGCAACTTAACAGCACAACCAATAGCTCAAGAAGAAAAAGAAGCAAACATACCTAAGAGGAGTGGACTGCAGGAAATAGTCAAACTCAGAGAGAAAATCAAAGGGAACAGAACAAAGAATCAACAAAACTAAAAGCTGGTTTTTTGAGAGAATCAACAAGATAAATAAACCCCCTAGCCAAACTAACTAAAGGGCCAGAGGCAGTATACAAATTAACAAAATCAGAAAAGGGGACCATAACAACATAAACAGAGGAAATTTAAAAAAAAATAAACATCAGATCCTACTACAAAAGCCTATATTCAACAAAACTGGAATATCTAGATGAAATGGATGGTTTTCTAGAAAGATACCACATATCAAAGTTAAATCAAGAGCAGGTAAACTATCTAAATAGACCCATATCCCATAAGGAAATAGAAGAATTCATTACAAACTTCCCAACAAATAAAAGCCCAGGACCAGATGGATTTAATGCACAATTCTACCATACCTTCAAAGAAGATTGGATACCAATATTTCTCAAACTGTTCCACAAAATAGAAACAAAAAGAATACTACCAAATTCATTCTATGAAGCCACAATTACACTGATACCTAAACCACACAAGGACCCAAACGAAAAAGAGAACATCAGACCAATCTTGCTTATGAATATCGACACAAAAGTACTAAATAAAATACTTTCAAAGTAAATCCAAGAACACATCAAATCCATCCTTCATCACAATCAAGTAGGCTTCACCCCATGGATGCAAGGTTGATTCCATATATGAAAATCCATTAATGTAATTCACTATGTAAACAAACTCAAAGAAAAAAATCACGTGATCATTGTCTTATATGTAGAAAAATCATTTGACAAAATACAACAGCCATTCATGTAAAAATTCTTGGAAAGATCAAGAATTCAAGGCCCATACATAAACATTATAAAAGCAATTTAGTGCAAACCAATAGTCAATATCAAATTAAATGAAGACACACTTGAAACAATTCCACTAAAAGTGGGGACAAGGGTGCCTACTCTCCACATATCTATTCAATATACTACTCAAAGTGTAATAGAACAATAAGACAACAAAAAGAGACCAAAGGGAGAGAAATTGGAGATGAAGAAATAAAGGTATCACTATTTGCAGATGGTATGACAGTATACTTAAGCAACCACAAAATTTCTACCAGAGAACTTCTCCAGCTGATAACATCAACAAAGTGACCAGATATAAAATTAACTCAAATAAATTAGTAGTCTTCCTTTATACAAAGGATAAACAGACTGAGAAAGAAATTAGAGAAGCAACTCCCTGCACAGTAACCACAAATCATACATAATATCTTGGGGTAACTCTAACCAAACAAGTGAAAGACCTGCATGACAATAACTTCAAGTCTCTCAAGAAAGAAAATGAGGAAGATCCCAGAAAATGGAGAGTTCTAACATGCTCATGAATAGGCAGAATTAATATAGTAAAAATGGCCAACAATGCTACCAAAAGCAACCTACAGATTCAATGCAATTCCCATCAAAATTCCATCATCATTCTTCAAAGACATGGAAAGAGCAATTCTCAAATTCATCTGGAAAGGCAAGAAAGACTCTGAATAGCAAAAATAATTCTTAATAATTAAAGGAAGGCTACAGGAATCACCATCCCTGACCTCAAGCTTTATTACAGAGCAATAATGATTAAAAAAAAAAAAAAACAAAAAACTGGATGGTACTGGTACAGAGACAGACATATTGATCAGTGGAATCGAATCTAACACTAAGAAATAAAACCACAAACTTAAGGACACTTGATCTTTGACAAAGAAGCTAAAAATATACAATGGAAAAAGAAAGCACCTTGAATAGATGGTACTGGTCTTACTGGTTGTCTGTATGTAGAAAAATGAAAATAGAGCCATATTTGTCACCTTGTACCAAACTCAAGTCCTTGTGGATCAAGCACCTCAACACAAAACTGGATACACTGAATCTAACAGAAGAGAAAGTGGGAAAGAGCCTTGAACTCATTGGCACAGGGGAAATTTTCCTAAACAGAACTCAAATAACTCATGCTCTAAGATCAAGAAGTGATAAATGCAACCTCATGAAACTAGAAATTTTCTGTAAGGCAAAGGACATAGTAGATAAGACAAATTGACAACCTACAGATTGGGAAAAATCTTCACTAACCCTACATCCAATAAAGAGCTAATATCCAAAATATATAAAGAACTCAAGATGCTAAACACCAAAAATCAAACAGTCCAATCAAAAGTGGGGTATAGAACTAAACTGAGAATTCATAGCAGAGGAATATCGAATGGCTGGGAAGCAACTGATGAAATGCTCAAAGTCCATAGTGACCAGAGAAATGCAAATCAAACGACCCTGAGATTCCATTTCACATCAATCAGAATGGCTAAGATGAAAAATTCAGGCGACAACACATGTTGGCCAGGATGCAGAGAAAGAGGAGCACTCCTCCATTGCTGGTGGGATTGCAAATTGGTAGTGCTATGCCCAGACTCAGCGGGAAACCCAGGAAAGCTCTAGAACTGCAGAGTCTGCTGCAATCCTGCATTTTTTTCCCCCAGTCAGACTGGGATCTCAAACTTTCCCACAGATTAGGGCAGGAGTGCTACCATGATCTTGCAAGGTTTGGCACTTATATTCAGCATAGTTTGAGAGTTTTTAGAATGCTTAGGGTGATGGGGAGAGGTGGAGAAGGCAATTCATAATTCAGATATGATAGGGAGGAAATGCACAGCTGAGAGGGGGATTCTTCTAAACTAAAGATTATCTTTTGGGGGCTATCAGGAACTAATTTTATTAATGATCACAACTGTCTGAGACCTCTGATCACCTCCCTTTTATGATTTAAATGTGGTGCCCTAATCTCTGTTTTCCAAGGACAGGGACCAGCTGTACCTGGGAAGAGCCCAGCCGGTTATCAGGGAGAATGCTAGCCTCAGAGCCACAGAGACAAGGAAGGCTGCCATCCATCTCACTCAAGCTGGCACCTGTGGCTCCTCCAGTTCTCACAGAGATGTCAGGGAGGGGGAGGATCCTTCAAATTTTCTGCAGGGGGGGGAGCAAGCATTGGGGAAACAGAGCTTCTGTTGGAAAGTGAAGAGCCAAGTTGGCTGTGCACTTCAGTACAAGCACTGGAGGTTCCTCAGAAAATTGGAAATAGATCTACATGAAGAAGCAGCAATACCACTCTTGGGAATATACCCAAAAGATGCCCCACCATGCCACAGGGGCACATGTTCCACTATTGTCACAGTTGCCTTGTTTGTGCTAGCCAGAAGCTTGTTTGTGCTAGCCACACGTCCCATAAGAGAAGAATGGATAAAGAAAATGGGGTTCATTTACTCCATGGAATACTACTCAGCTTTTAAGAACCAATGGACAGAAGTTTCTGACCCCTGTGGCTGAATTAGGGGAAAGTTGGAAGAAGTTGAGGAGGAGGGTGACCCTGTAGGAGGACCAACAGTCTCAATAAATCTGGACCTCCAAGATCTCTCAAACACTAGACCACCAACCAGGTAGCATATACCAGTTGATATCAGGCTCCCAACATATATACAGCAGAGGACTGCAGGGTCTAGGTTCAGTCACAGAAGATGCACGTAACCCTCAAGAGACTGGAGGTCCCAGGTAGTTTAGAGGTCTCGTGGGGTATGGGATTGTATGGTGGGGACATCGTGGATGAAACAGGTAGGAGGTATGTGATGTTGAAAAGTTGGAGGATAGACTTTGATGATGAAAAGTTGGAGGGGAATAAAATCTGGAGTGTAAAATAAATAAATATATAAATAGACAGACAGATGATAGATAGATAGATAGATAGATAGATAGATAGATAGATAGATATAAAGAAAATCAGAAATAGCTTGATATAATGTCTTCCATTATTCACCTTAATGATTGAAGAAAGTTTTATCTTTGAGACAAAAAAAAATGATGGTATGAGGATAACTTAGAGAAAAATACCTCTTGTTTTAGTTATTATTGTTGTTTTGAAACATTATGACCAAAACAACTTGGCAGGAAATAGTCTATTTTCCTGATGTTTCCACGTTGCAATTTATCAAAGAAAAAGTCCTTAAACAACTCAAGCAGGCCAGGAACCTGTAGACAGAAATTGGTACAAAGGGCACAAAGAAATGCTGCTATAGGCTTGCTCCCTATGGCTTGTTCAGTCTGTTTTCTTGTACAACACAGGACCACCAACCCTGGATGGCAACATCCTCAATGCAGTAGGCTCTCCTCCATCAATCACTAACTAAGAAAATGTTCTATAAGCTTGCCTACAGCCCAATTGTATGGAACCATTTTCTCAACTGAGGCACTCTCCTTTCTGATGACTCTAGGTTATGTCAAGCTGACATAAAATTAACCAGCATCCTCCTCAACATTTCTATCACTGAAATATGTCTTAGATAATAGCCCTGAATATAATAGCATTGTTTATCACTTCCATGTGCCTTGTTTGGTAGTTCAGCATGGTATAATGATATTAAATATAATACTCTGAGAAAGTCAAATTGTTTTCTTCCTACTCTCAGTGTGTGAGGACATCCTGAAAGGGAGTATTGTAAACGTTAACAATTTGTGTCTAGTAGAAAAGAAAAGAACATGTTTTATGTCTAGCCACTCTGACTACAATGTCTCAACTCTAAACTACAATGATGAATTACACTTAGCTCTCCAAGGAGTACAAACCTGGTATCTTTGAAAATAAATTTTTAAAACAAAAATTCTTGTCTATATCAAAGAAAAATCTTGAAGTCATCAGATTTGGAGACCTCTTATAATTTTCTCCTAGCTTTTAGAAAAGAATTCTCAACATCCAGTGGCTTTTGGTTAGCGCTAGCTCCCTCGAAATATGTAGGAGGATATTGCAATATATATATATATATATATTACTTAATCCCTTCTTTTTCTCCTCCCCAGATCCTTGTTCCCTGGTTTATTTTTTCTTGTCGATGTTCATAATGAGAATTTAATTTTTCTTTTGAATAGTATCTTGTGCTTTTATTTTAGCTAATTTGTCCCATTTGAATATCTAATTAAAAACTATTTTATGGAACTTGCACTTTCTCCAAAGAAACTGTTTAATATGATAGATTGATGTGTTCACAAACCAATCTAATCCCATAACGATTATTAATGATTTGCTCCTCACATCCTAGTTCAATCCTTTATATTTCCATGAGGTTTCATCATAGTCTTAGGGCATTTGAGCAAAACTGCTATTTTCATGCTTGAGTCTATATCCACAAGAATCAAAACAATTCCTCTTTTTAAATCGGACACTAGGCATGCAGCAATGATCAGAGATTCTTCCATTTGCTTGGGGCCCTTTGAAAGCCTTTGTCTTTAATCAATAGCTTATTGGAGGATTTAGATCCAATTTGTCTTAAAACTCTTTTCCACATTTCTGAGAATATTTTTGTATTGAACAAGCAAATTCCTGGGAACATTTGTTAGATAAGAAAGCCATAGGAAGTTTTGTATTTGCTGTGTTTCAGTTAGCATGAATGGAGGTCGGTGCAGCATGCTTCCCTCTGTTTGCCAGGATAAGTCTGAATGGTCAGGTTAGATTATATAGCCAACATTTTTAGTCATGTTTTCTGTAAATATCACTTGATGCTGTTATTGTAAAGACCAAAACCAAAACAATATACTTTGCAAGTTAATTGGAGACCCAAACAGGAAAAATGAACCTTTCAGTAATGGTTGTTTGCACTTAAGACAGCAAGAATGCATCCAGGTTTGCCCTATGTTAAATGTTGAGGTGTCTATTTGTAATTAAGAAGAAACATCTGCTTCTTAGATCTGATGTAAACTGCTTGTATTCACAGGCTGTGCATTTCACTCTTTATCCTCTCCTTTCATGGTATCTTATGAACAATGTATAACAGCCAACTGGCTCACAACTGTGAATACTTTATCTCTCTTTTAAAAGGGACATCAAAGGGCCAACCAGAGATAATCTCTCAAATCTTAATTTAGGGTAAGACAGAAGCTGTCCAGTTCCAGGTGCACCCCACATACACCTTACTTTAATTGAGCAATCATGACTTGATCTTGTCATCTTCAAATTCTCAGATTTAACAGTTACAAGCAAAGAAATTTCAAGAATTCTCTTAGCAAAATCAGCTTTGGGAGGAATAACTTATTTCACCTTTCAGCTTAAAATTCAAGATAAGAATATGAAAGGTAGGGCCTTAAAGAAGAAACCAATAGTGTTGTTTACTCTTTTGCTCTTAAATCAGGTGTAGCTAGCCTTTTTGTTTAGCCCAGGCCTTCCTGCTTTGGGAAAACAATAATATCAACCAACCAGACCACTCAGATCTCCCAGGGACTAAACCACGAACCAAAGAGTACACATGGAGGAACACATGGCTCCAGCTGCATATGTAACAGAGGATGACCTTCTCTGGCTTCAATGGGAGGAGAGGTTCTTAGTCCTGTGGAGGCTCCATGCACAAGTACAGGGGAATACCAGGATAGGGCAGCAGGAGTAATTGGAAGGTGGGGAGCATCCTCATAGAAGCAGGGAGAGGGGGGATGGGATAGGGAATTTCCAGAGGGGAAACTTGGAAAGGGGATAACATTTGAAATGTAAATAAGAAAAATATCCAATAAAAATAACAACCTATCTCACATAAAAAGAATACAAAGATAAAGGAAAGTAAAATCAAACAAAACCATAAAAATAAAACACAAAATGGCCTCATTTTGGCAAAAACCCGTTGAGATTTCTTCCCTGGTCATCAAGCTGACAACCAAGAATGGCCATCTTATCAAGTCACACTGTTTTTATTGGAAGGGAACACTGAGAAAGAAATCACGTGTTATCAAATTAACTTTGTAGAGCCAACAATTCACCTGCTGTGAAATGAAAAAATACATAATCTCCTTCAAAGTTCCTGTACTTAAACTTTAAATCTCTATATATGAACATGCACACTATAAATTAAGTTTATATCTTGATGTCTACATGGCTACTTTGAAAATATCACACATAAGAAAGGTTATATGTTTTAATCGTAAGCATAGCTAAAGTAGTTATATCCATGTGATATATTTATACTTCCTCCAGAATTGTATTTAGTAATTTGTACTCACAGAGGTTGTTTTATAGATAAAGGGATGTGGGTTGTTACTTTGGCTGTTAAGACCTATTTTTCTTTTGCCAGTGTTGTGACACTTTTATTCTTAAAATCCTAATTGGTAGAATCTCTAATTTAGGTGAGTCCAGTTTCAAGACCAAATTTAGCTCATAATAAAACAGCTCAATTTCAAGCTATAACACTGAACCATAAATGAGATGTAGATAAGGTCAAAGAAATATGTGGGAATATATACAAGGAAATAAGTGTAGTAAAATACTTTAAGGAAAAGGGCATAATATACAGGTTTCATAATGTAAACATGGGCAATCTGTGAACAAGTGGCAAAAGATAATTATCCTGCCTATGGTTGGGAACTCTACACTATAACCTACATTTTTCATTATCTGGAATACAGAGTTTGAGGATTTTTTAAAAATATTTTCTTTATTTACATTCCAAATGGCATCACCTTTCTTAGTTTCCCCTCTGAAAATCCCCTGTCCCCTCCCTCACCCCCTGCTCCCCAACCCACCCACTCCCATTCCTGGTCCTGGCACTCCCCTATATTGGGGCATAGAGCCTTCATAGGACCAAGGGCCTCTCCTCCCATTGATGACCAAATAGGCCATTCTCTGGTACAAATATAGCTAGAGCCACAAGTTCTACCAGGTGGGTTTTTTTTTTTTTGTTTGTTTGCTTTTTGTTTTTATTTTGTTGTTGTTGTTGTTGTTGTTTTGTTTTGTTTTGTATTTTTGATTAGTGGTATAGTACCAATGAGCTCTGAAGATACAGGTTAGTTCATATTCATGTTCCTTCTATGGTGCTTCAGTCACCTTCAGCTCCCTGGGTATTTCTCTGGCTCCTACACTGGGTACCTTTGCTCTGTCCAATGGATGACTGTGAGCATACACTTCTGTATTTGACAGGCACTGGCAGAGCCTCACAGGACACAGCTATATCAAGCTCCTATCAGCAGGTTCTTGTTGGCATCTGCCTAGTGTCTGGGTTTGGTGGTTGTTTATAGGGTGGATCCCCAAGTGGGGCAGTCTCTGGATGGTCATTCCTTCAGGCTCTGCTCCGAACGTTGACTCTGTAACTCCTTTCAAGGGTATTTTGATCCCCATTCTGAGAAGGAACGAAGTATCCACACCTTGGTCATCCTTCTTCTTAAGTTTCATGTGTCTTGTAAATTGAATCTTGGGTATTCTTAATTTCTGGGCTAATATCCACTTATCAATGAGGGCATATCATCTGTGTTATTTTGTGATTGGGTTACGTCACTCCCAATGATATCCTCCAGATCCATCTATTTGCCTAAGAATTTCATAAATTCATTGTTTTAAATAGCTGAGTACTCCATTGTGTAAATGACTCACAATTTCTGTATTCATTATTCTGTTGCGAGACATCTGGGTTCTTTCCAGCTTCTGGCTATTATAAATAAGTCTGCTATGAACATAGTGGAGCATGTGCCTATATTACCAGTTGGAAGATCTTCTGTGTATAAGCCCAGAAGAGGTATTGCTGGATCCTGCAGTAGTACTATGTCCAGTATTCTGAGGAACTGCCAGACTGATTTCCAGAGCGGTTGTACAACCTAGTAATCCCACCAGCAATGGAGGAGTGTTCCTCTTCTCCACATCCTCGCCAACATCTGCTGTCACCTGAATTTTTGATCTTAGCCATTCAGACTGGTGTGAGGTGGAATCTCAAGGTTGTTTTGATTTGCATTTCCTTGATGATTAAGGATGTTGAAAATATTTTCAAGTGCTTCTCAACCATTCGGTATTCCTCAGTTGAGAATTCTTTGTTTAGCTCTGTACCCCATTATTTAATGGGGTTATTTGAATTTCTGGAGTTCAGCTTCTTGAACTCTTTGTATATATTGGATATTAATCCCCTACCAGACTTAGGATTGATAAAAATCNTTTCCCAATCTGTTGGTGGCCTTTTTGTTTTATTGACAATGTCTTTTGCCTTATAGAAGCTTTGCAATTTTATGAGGTCCCATTTCTCAATTCACTATCTTACAACACAAGCCATTGCTGTTCTGTTCATGAATTTTTCACTTGTGCCCATATCTTAGAGGCTTTTCCCCACTTTCTCCTGTATAAGGAGATAAGAATGGATTAATTCACATTCTTCACATGAAAACAGTCAGTTGTGCCAGCACCATTTGTTGAAATAGCTGTCTTTGTTCAACTGAATATTTTTAGCTCCCTTTTCAAAGATCAAGTGACCATAGGCGTGTGGGTTCATTTCTTGGTCTTCAGTTCTATTCCATTGATCTACCTGTCTGATGCTGTACCAGTACCATGCAGTTTTGTTTTGGTTTTTTATCACAATTGCTCTGTAGTACAATTTGAGGTCAAGCATTGTGATTCCACCAGAGGTTCTTTTATTGTTGAGAATAGTTTTTGCTATCCTAGGTTTTTGTTATTCCAAATGAATTTGCAAATTGCTCTGTCTAATTCGGTGAAGAATTGAGTTGGAATTTTGATGGGGATTGCATTGAATGTGTAGATTGCTTTCAGCAACCACACTTTAGCCCTTGAATTCTGGATAGTAAAGGTTTTCACCTCCTGGGATACCACATGTCTAAGGCACCTCATCAGGTTTACTTACACTTAGAAATAGCCCCAACCCTTCCTCACAATACAATGACAGACTGTATTCAAATAGACCTTACTAATAATGAAAGCAGTTGCTCAAAGTTTATTGCTTACTGACTCTTAAAATAAAAATCTGACCTTTTAAAAAGTTCATACCTGAGTGTGTTTGATACTAATTACATCCCCCCATTTGACATTTGATTCTAAAAGTCTTTCTTTTTTAATTTTCTTTTTAGTTTTTATTCTTCCTTCATAGATTACATAGATTGCAGCTTTAGACAATCCCTCTTGTTAGCCACTCGCTTCCCCAGCCCCTACTTCACCTCTCCTGATCCATCTCTTTCCTCAGAGAAAAGAAGGCCTCCCAGGGATATTGACAAAACAAACCATGACAAGCTTCAAGAAAAACAGACACATACTATCACATAAGGCAATCCAGTAGAGGGATAAGGTTGCCACAAGTATGCAAAAGAGTCAGAAGCAGACCACTCCTACTGCTAGGATTGCCACAAGAACAAGATCAGAAGACACAGGTAAGACTCCACTATAGGCTCCTTGACCTCTCAAGTTCCCATGATTCTTGGTTAGTTGATTCAATGGGCCAAGTTCTCTTGGTGTCTCCCTGATCCCTCTGGTTCCTCCCATGCTTCCTCCTACTCCTCAGCAGAACTCCCCAAGTTCTGCCTAATGTTTGGCTGTGGAACTCAGCCTCTGTTCATACCAATTGTTGGGTGAAGTCTCTCTGGTCTCTGTTGTCTGTTCTTTTAGGCTTAGGTCCCGGCACACTCTTCATAGGTCAAAGGTTTTGTGCCTGTGTTGTTGTCCCAATCCCTTCACTTGGGGCCTCCGCTGGTTGAGTTCCTGCATACTACATTATCTTTGCTAGGGTTACTTCCCTAGATTCCATAGAGTTTCATTGTGCTAAGTTTCTACAGGACACAGAAATGCTCCCCAATTCCATTTGTCTTTCATAGAATCTTCTTTCCCTTTCCATAACCTGATTACTTTTGTTTCCAATCCCAACAATTCCTAGTTCACCTATGAAACCTATTTTATTTACCTTTTCCAGAATAGCTTGCTTACACAATGTGTCTCCTGTGGAAAAACTCAATATTCATTTGTGAGTGGTTATCAAGTCTTATTTGCTGGAAAAGACACTAAAAATGAGAACAGAATGGAAATGTAACCTTTGTTTGTACATCACAAATATAAAATTTTCAAATGTTTCTAACAGTATTACCTAAACTATGGACATGTTAACAATAAATAGACTGATGTTATTTTCAGTATGTGCACTTTCAGAAAATATAAATATATGTGACATAAATATTTCAATACTTATTTCCCTTAATCATTGAGGTGGAATACAGAATCAATGTAGAACTAAAGGGAAAGAAATTTAAACATTAAGTATGTAGTCATGATTATATAATAATGTAAGTGCACTAATGAAACAAAACTATGCACTTATGTGTACTGAAGTCAATACTACATAAATTACAACTAAGACAAATTATGACATTATAAAGGATTTATATAATTATTTAACTTATCTAAATATATATTTAAAATATAAATTCGAAGGAACAAAATTACAAGAAAACTTACATGGATGGCACTGATGGTCTAGAGATATATCTAGTTGATTTCTGCAGAAGGACAATCATGCACATGATTTTAAAGACAGGTAGGACTCTGAATATGGCAGGTGATTGTTGAATCTACTTTGTAATTTAAAAAGAAAGTTCCTGCTTGACATGTTCAAAAGAGAGACCTTACAAGAGGTAGAATTGTAGCAAGCTTGTCTGGAAAGAACAAATGAAGGTCCTTCATTGCAACTTAATATACCAGTTTAGGAAAGATAACGTGAGCCATTGTTTATTACCTAGGGCACTTCCTCCTTGGTGAGTGATTAAACTTGATAAAGGCAAACCGGAAGTGCAATAAAAGGTCAATAGGTCACAGCTATGAGAATTCATATTTCAGTTCTCAGAAAATGAGGTGACCTGCCGTAAAAATGGTCTTCCAATCACTGAAAAAAAAAAAAAAAAAAAAAAAAAAAAAAAAACAGTCACAGGAAGTTCGAAGAGAAACACAGGGCTAACAGCGGCTTTGGTGAACTGCTTAGGAAGTGAAATTAGCTATTATCTAACATGCATCCATACCTGAAGATTCAATAAGTCTATGAATTTTCACAGCTCATAACCTAAAGCCTTT
>NC_034594.1:9234158-9245898 GCF_900095145.1 Mus pahari | reverse complement strand
TATATATATATATATATATATATATATATATATATATATATATCTTATAGGTTATGGTCCAGCTATTCCAGCAATAGCTAACTTTGAATGGACATTCCAATAATGCAGTAATTGTTCTGAAGCAGTGTGTCTAAGCTGATAGTCAGTATATGTTGGAATCATGAAGAAGTAGGCTCTAATGCCAGCAAAATAACGAATGTGTTTGTCAGAGGAAGATCAAACAGGCAAAGATCAATGGTTCCTTCTTCCACTCTGTTTATATAGGCTTCTATATCAGAGATTTTGCTGGTTAGACATGGGACTTTACATCTCCAAAGATGTATATTAAATGTCTGTCTTCCCACTGCAGAGATCAGGACAGGCAATGGATCATTCTAATTCAAATGATTTAGTTAAGCAAAAATTTCTTATAGGTGTGACAGGCCATTTTAGGGTATTAGTTAATTCCAGTAGTCAAGTTGACAACCAAAGTAGTCATTACTATCTGTGTATCAATATGTCAAGGTACCTATGTATCTATGTGTCTATGTATGTATGTATGTATGTATGTATGTATGTATGTATCTATCTATCTATCTATCTATCTATCTATCTATCTATCTATATTTCTATCTACCCATGTATATATGTATCCATATATTTATGTATCTCTGTATCTCTGTGTCTATCTATCTATCTGTCATCTATCTATCATCAATCTGTTGCTATCATCTATCATCTATCTCTATCAACTATCTAATTTTTATCTATGCTTTATCCTTGTCTATATTTTTATCTTATATATCTATATTTTTATATTTCTCCATTTATCTATCTATCTATCTATATTATATATATATATATATATATATATATATATATATATATATGTGAGTGTGTCTATGTGTGTGTGTGTGTGTGTGTGTGTGTGTGTATAATAGATAAATAAAACATAAAGTTCTTTATTTAGGGTTAAGAGCTACATTTATCTGTGATTATAAGGAAGATTTAATGCCCTAAGGTTATGCTAGAGTAGTAATATGATTTTCCTATCTAACGCTGGTTAATTGGCTAGAATTTTTATACAAGTTATATGTTCCCTCCCTCATGGTGAGTGGACCTTAAGTATGATTAGACAGCTATTGTTTAACCTTAAGGTGTTGGTGACACTAGTACACCATAAGAATACCTTGTGATGTTTGTCATTGTTGTTGCTCAAAGACATCATAGCTGGGTATCACAGCTTTGTAGTTTTCTTGGATGATTCCACACACTGAAAGACATCTTAGCATTTCTAGTACCAGGAAAGCATATTCCTAAGTGAGGAGGCTTTCAGAACAGATTCAGCTTGGATCGTCTGACTCATGAGTCCATAATGTGCAGTTTCTACTGCATAGTACTTTTCCCCCACATTTCAGAGACAATGAAGGGCAAAGGATTATGTTGTAATGTTTTGAGAGCTACTTGGACTCTTCTGACCAACAACTTAAAAAAGAAGGATGTGGGACAGTGGGCTGTGCACATATAGCCTGTTCTCCAGTCAAGCATAGGTCTTGAACCCCATGGGAGACAATGGGTTGTGATTTCTACTTACATGGGACAGAAAGTGTTCTGGACCCCTGCCTCTTGTGGAAGTTACTGCCCTCACAGCCCCTGCAGGAGAGGTGTGTGACTATCAGTCAGGCATACAGTGTCCCAAGCTTCTGGCATTTTGTCTAGACTCATCCCCACAGTTACCTGACTATAGCCAGGTATGCTCCTACCCACAGTTACCTGATAGCCCAGCCCACTATAAAATGGACTGCTTGGCCCCTCCTTACTCTCTTTAAGCTTTGCCCTTTCTTACTTTCATCTCTAGCCCTCCTTCTCTCTCTCCCTTCCCCCTCTCTCCACATGGCCATGGTCAGCTCCTATCTCTCTTCTGCCATCTATCTTTCCCCCTGCTTTCTATAATAAAGCTCTAAAACCAAAGACTGTCTCTGCTCAAGGCCTGCCATGCTTGAACAATGGGATAGGATTTCCCCTAAAGAGCCAGGTTTAACCTGCCACAGGAATGCCTTCCTGAACTCCAGTCATGTTCCAGACCAAAGACTCTTACCCATGTGGAAACCCCGCAGCACCCCTCTTTCCATGCCCTCTCCTCCCTTTGCCCTTGGGGCTGACTGAACCACCCCCTGGACCCCCATTCTGTTCTCAGCTCTCCCACAGTGTCCAGCATGAGATGCCCAAGGCTGAGAACCTGCTACCTACGACTGCCCCTTGTCCACCACCTGCCAAGCAGGGGTTTAGTGGCTTCACAGAGCCAGACACCCACCCAGGGCTGCATGGAAAGCATGCGGCAGTCCTTCTGGATCCACCCACCCAGAGCACCAGAACTCTGGTTCAACACAGGTATTTTCCCACTCCACTTATTCTCCCAAACCCACTGCCCTGCAGGAGGATAATTTTTATATCTGGTATTAGGGTTTTGCTAAATGGGCTATGGTTTTTGGATGGAGTAATGTTAGTCCAAGTGGCTTCATTTTATTTAAACCATATATGTATGTGTGTATAACTATATATGTAATTTGGGATAAATGTGAATAATATGTTAATATGTTCATTTATGGATTTTTCACACATTCTAAATATCTCTCCCTTTTTTCCTCACTTCCAGATCACTTGTATCCTCGTATCACCTCCCTAGTGCATACACCCTCCCCCCATCCTGGGAATGTGTTTAATCTCCTAGATTCTGCTGTCACTCTGAGTTATAGTTATTACATCTAGAGATTTTAAGCTATGGACCAAAGATCAATGAGAACATGAAGTATTTATTTTTCTGGATCTAGTGGAGCTCAGCCAGCATACTTTATTCTAGTTCCATCCATATCCCTACAAGGTCCAATAGAAAGAACTTTTGGTAGCACAGACTAGCAATATGAATTGATCATAAACTCAAAGGCAAAATACTATGATTTTTTAAGTTAAAAATTTAAAATGATAGACAATATGCAATAATACTTTAATGATAGTTTAAAGAATAGTTAGAGGGATACTAAAACTTATTTGTCTTTAGGTATTAAATTGTGAGATTCAAAAGAAGAGAACATCTAATAGCTGAAATGGTTACTGTATACACAGAATATTATGTTCTGTTGCTAAACAAAATTGATATCTGGTTAACAACAGAGTGATCCATAATTGAAGTGCCAACTTAAGAGGCTGCTTTATGCTACTGAGTTGAAAAATATTGGATAGAATTGTGATTTATTATGATGTATTTTGAATGAAGGTCGAAATGGATCCCAGAAAGTAACTTCAAGAACTTATACATTCTACCCTTTTATAAGCCTCTATTATTATAGAGGACATGTATTACCTAATTGAGAGTTCACAGATAAATCTAGCTATATGCAAACTTTTGTAGTATGATTTACAAATCAAATTTGATTTGTAAATAGTAGTATAATTCACTCTGTAAATGTGATAGAGGTAATAATAAAAAGGAAGGGTTAAAATAAACATTAATTCTTACATCCAAAAGATCAACTATGATATGAAATGGAAGATAGGGAATTTTTCAGAAATGAGATCAACTATTGAGAATAAAGACTCTAGTAGCCCTTAAGATGTAATAGATTCAGTCCATTATCATAAAAGGTGAAAATAGCAGAGTATAACTCTGTTTCACATGAATAATTACTTGATGCCAGAGAACTTGTACTGATTTGAGAGAAAGTCCATGAATATTCCTGTCTGTGATGACAAAATAATTAATTCAATTCAAAACACATATCAAACCTTTGTAATTAGGCATGGTGATTGAGTGTAAAGAAGAAGAAGAATTTATGATTTATAATGAAAAATGATTTTAGTCTCATAAATTTTACTTCCCTACAAATCACTTACTTTATCTAGAAGGTAGTATTTGACTCTTTGTGTTGAACACCCCCAGTACATCAGTGATGTCCCAGAACAGAAGCATGCCACCAACAGCTACTTCATGGTGTTAACAGAATAGGAGGAGTCTGGGATCTAATTATGACAGGGTAAATTGATTCATTATTACTCTGTCATTTTATGAATACCTAAATCCATTCTTGGATGATGCCAACAAAAATCTCCTATAAAAAGAAGAGGACAGAAGTACATTAGGGACTTTCTCAGAGCATATGCAGAGGAATGTTCTTATTAGCTTAGCAGATTTTGTGCTTCATGTTCCAACTATTAAAAAAAACTGAAGACCACTGTTTATTTCTGGACAGGTTATATTGAATTGTTATGACTTTTTTTTTCTAGAAGGGGAATATAAAATTAATAAAAATAAATTTGTTTTGTTAATTGATAAGAAGCATGCATGAGCCTCTGTGCCTGGCAATTGTCTGCAGCAGCCCAGTGGATTCAGTTTGCCTAGTCTCACTATCTCCTGCTGTTCCCAACCCAATGGACAGTATAGCTCACTATTTCATATACTAATTCTGTCTTTCCTTTTATTTATTTATTTATTTTCCTTTTTTAAATTATAAGATTTACTATTATAAATTTAATTAATAAGCCATTATAGCACTCTCCTTCTCATTTCTCCTATATCTGCTCCCTCCCAAATTCATGTCCTCCTTTTTGTAAAAATATTTTTATAGGTAAACATATAAATAAGTAAATGTAAATAACCTGCTGAATTTATCCATCATTGTCTGAGTGTTCATTCTAAATCTAATCACTTATTTAAGGCTTCTTTAAACTCCTGGAACTCTTTGATAAAATTTATAATTGCTCACTTAATTATGATGTCTTGGTGATCAATTACATAATTCTGCTTTAGAATGTTTCCATAAAAGAGATGAATTTGGGAGAAGTTAAGTCACTTAACCTGTCATGTTCTTTGTATTTTTGTTAAAAACCTGGGTACATGGATGTTGTGGGTTGTGGGTTTCACGTGGATAGTACAGGCAGGATGTATGAACATAATTTGAATTCTGTCCCCAGCCCCAAAGGTTAGAACGGTGCATTCAGAGCTTCTCACATTCAGCTGTAACACCAGGCAGCTTAGGACATGGGCAAGTAAATTAGGGGTGAAATAGAAGGACGGGATATTTACCAAACATCAGTTCTAAATTATCTACACAACCAAACAAAATTCTACTCTATAGAGTTCTTCCTAGGTAAGACAGATTGGGGCATTTATTAAATCACAACTAAACCTAGAAATACTTAATTCTTTTTCACATATATACAGAAAAATATAGCTTAGTACATGCACATGATTTTGATATTCACTAGAAATTCTAATATATATTTTGGGGCATTTTTATTATTATTTGAGGTTGGAATACCTAGAAACATTCTGTACAGGTGGTTCTTACAGTATGGACACTTGTGACTATAACTTTAATATGTCTACATATTTATTCTTACTGTATGCAAAAAACAAGCTCACTACACAATTAATCCCAGGAATTGGAGACAAGAGCATTTATCCATAAGGGTCCATGATATTAAAAAGAAATTATCAAATCATTATATTTTATAGTATGTCTGAATGTCATTTGGTAATCCACAACTTGTAGACATTAAGAACAAAGTTTTTATCTAGCATTTTGTATCTTGTATGTGTGTTTATATACATGCACATGAGTATATCAACAATATAAATGATAAAGTAATATCAACAAATTACATCATGAATAAAAACAATTAACTGTAACATAAAGTAATGTAAATTCTCAATATGTTAACAATAGCAAAATAAACAAACTGAATGTTATTCCTATCATTTTGGGATATATAATAAATACATATGATAAATAAATATATTTTACATTTTTAGATTATATCCAGACTGCTAGGCAAACATAAGACAGGTTATTTTTCTTATATCTGGCATATGAGAAAAATATATTGACAGAAAGAACACTGCCAGATAGGACTGTAATTGGTGAGATCTCATAATGTTTCCCATAATGTAGAACTATTTGAAAAATTCTTCTAAAAATTACCATTTTGTATTAAAAGAACACTGTAAATAACTGTTATTAGCAACAAGACCATTAGATGTCATATAAAGTATATTGTGCTCTAACAGTATTGTGATCACTCTCAGGAAATGTACTTAAAACTTATGAATTTGAAGAATAAAATCAGTGACAAAGATGATAATGAAATTAGAAGAATAAGACAATATAATTATATTTATAAATTATTTTTATTGAAACTGTTAACTGCAAGCCATATATTTTGTATGTGCCTTAGCAAGTAACTTCCAAATCAGTTACAATGAAATAGAGATATGTTTAGGTAGTACCACTAAAAACGAAAGGTTAAGTTTAACTGTTTCTTTTTACTTTATTTCAGCACTACTATGAAAATTTATTTTAAATCCGGAAATCAAAATGGAATAAGATTCTCTATTGACATGCCTTAGAAATATTTCATGACTGGGGAATGTGTATAGGCACCAACACTTTGTTTTATCCTCTGACTAGAATATAGAAAGTAAGAGTTTAACTGTTAACACACCTGCAATGTTTGAAATAATGACAAAATTAGTATGTATTGTTGCAAAAATCATGGTCTTTTTTTTATGTTACTTAGTCTGTTGATACCTTAAGTTTTCTTATGAGGGATTTTTTTCTAAATACAGTATGATGATCAGGATAGTTTCTGATTTGGTTTAGAAAATATTTTCTGTTTAGTAGGAAACATGTCTTTATGCGAAATATAGAATGATTGCTGTTTGAAGACGGTCATGGACACTCCATGGACAGTTGCTGCTCAGAAAAACAAGCATCCAGGATTGGTAAGTGACTGAACTTAGTCCGTTGGCATGATTTGTTGATTTTTATAAATGTAAGATGTTTTATGAAATCCTTTTGGAAGTACTTTATCGTCTCATTGGCCTATTCTTTTTAACACATGACGATTTTGTATGTATAGTATCTTAGTTTAAATGTTTGAAAAAATCCAGTGAGAGAGATATGTAATGAAATAGTAATGGATATGTCTACCCAAAGGGGAAAAATCCCTATGTCACTCAAGAGAAATTTACTACAATATCAAAAACATATAGAATAGCTATAAGTAGAACTCTGTAAGGACTGTGGCTTGCAGAGAATGGTTATAACTATCTTGTGATGAAAATGTAAAATTGCTTATTGTGATAAATCTTATTAATATATGTACATAATTTTTATATTTTATACACTTTATCTTATTAGAGACAAAATTGGAAAAATATGATTTATCTGATGATTTTTTTGATAATTAAAAATGTTTAAAACTTCCTCCATGAGCACTGTATTGCATTTACATAATTTCCATTCCCTACTCTCTACTTACCAAATCAATGCCTCCCCTAGCCCTGTCAAATTCACTATCTCTTCTTTATAATTATCATTGTTATATACATAGGGAGGTCATGTCTAGAAAAACTGATTTCCCATCTCTCAGCGCCCATCCATTGACTGTAGCTATTTATCACCCTGTGAGTATTGTGAGAGTCTCCCTATCCACATTGGCAGGACAGCTGGTATCACAAGATGATTTCTTACTTTCTGTGAAATAGTTATCACAATCAAGTTAGTCAACAAATCCATTTATGCATAAAGTTGTTTTATTATATGTAAGTGTACTTTTGCTCTACTGATATAAAACTTCTAAAACCAAAAAGCAGTATTAACTGCTGTGTTTATGCCGAACATAAGTTCCTCTAAATTTATTTATTTTATAACTTAAAGTTTGTAACCAATACAATTTCCATTTATTTCTTTCATTACTCACTATCTCACAGCTACCAAGTCACAGTTTCTTTAACTTAAAATTTCCACACCTTATCTAGAAAAACATAATAAATAAATTTCACTCTGTTTACTTCATGCAATATGTCATTCTCTTTGATACAATGAAAGGCATGCTCCCATTTCTTTAATTTTGAACAGGCATGTTCCCTTCCAGTATCACAAAGAATATGATATTGCATTTTATATCAAGTTCATGTGATTATTGCAAACCAATGAAAAATATGTGAAAATAGATTTTATTTATTGGCTATTTTATTTATTTACATTTCAAATGATGTCCCCCTTCCAGTCTGAAAACTTCCCATTTCTCTTCCCCTTTGCCTCTAAGATGGTGCTAACCTATCCACCCACCCACCCACTTCGGCTTTATTCCTCGAGCCTCCCCCTATGCTAGGCCACCAAACCTCTACAGGACTAAAGGCCAACCCTCCCATTAATGCCAGATAAAGCAATCCTCTGCTACATATGTAGCTGGAGCCATGGACTCATCCTTACATACTCTTTAGTTGGTAGTTTAGTCCTTAGGAGCTCTGGGGAGGGGTCTGTTCAGTGGATATAAAATATCATCTAATATTTTGTGACTTCCAAGGCAATCTCAACTTTACAGCTTCTTGTTCCAATGTCTTGCTTGTATCCACACATGATCTTCTCAGTTCCTCCAAAGGGCTTGGGTAACATCTATTACTCTGCACTCTGTAGCACATTAGGCTCTGGTTACTCTACTCCACTGCTTTTTCTGTTCCTGGTGATCATTTTGTGGTACTGCCTCTTGTAACAGGCTGGAGATTTTCACTGAAACCAAGCTTCACCAAAAGCCTCTAGACTTCCTTCATGGTGGCAAAACCTCAACTTCTGTGCCTGACCCCTTAGTCCTGAGCTTTCAACTATAGTTGAGGCTGCACCTTTACTATTTATCATGTTGATCTCTCACAGTGTCAAGCTTCAGCTTCTATCTGTCACCCCTTTGTACCTTTAAAACCAGTACATCCTAGATGATTCTTACACAATACCAAGTCCAGCTGCACAAGGTACAACCTTGGCTATCTCTGGGACACAGCTTTTCTGTGCTCCCAGAAAACACATCTTAGAAGTGAGGCTGGAGTCTTCTTAATCATCACTAATTTCTTAACTCCAGCTAAAGTGCATCATCAAATATACCAGTAGTCTTTTTCTACTCTTGATTCTAAAGCCAGAGCCACGTGTGCAAAACTGCCGAGTTCTGCTGCTTACTGGAGCTGGAAGATATCAACAGCTTTCTATTTTCTATTCAGCTCCATTCTATTCTGTGGTACCTTTTGTCATTTATTTATTTATGTATTTATGTATGTATGTATGTATGTATGTATGTATTTATTTATTTATTTATACTCCAGATTTTATTCCCTGTTCCACATTCCATACCTCCCCACCCTGTCTCCACGAGGATATGTCCATTCCCCAACTCCCGGACAGCCAGATCTCTAAACTACTTGAGGCCTCCAGTCTCTTGCGCATTAGGTGCATTTTCTCTAGGTGAACCCAGATCCGGCAGTCCTCTGCTTTATATATGACGGGGGCCTCATATCAGCGGCTGTACGCTGCCTGGTTGGTAGTTCAGTGTTTGAGAGATATCAGGGGTCCAAATTAATTAAGACTACTGGTTCTCCTATAGGGTAGCCCTCCTCCTCAGCTGCTCCAGCCATTTCCAAATTCAACCACAGGGGTCAGCAGCTTCTATTTGCTGGATGGGTGCAAATATCTGAACCTGATTTTTCATCTGCTTATTGGGTCTTTCAGAGTACAGCCATGATAGGTCCCTTTTTATGAGTGCTCCATAGACTCAGTAATAGTGTCTGACCTTGGAACCTCCCCTTGAGCTGGATCCCACTGTGGGCCTGTCACTGGACCTTCTTTTCCTCAGGCTCCTCTCCATTTCCATCCCTGCAGTTCTTTCAGACAGGAAAAAATATGGGTAGAGTCTTGACTGTGAGATGGCAGCCCCTTCCCACACTTGATGTCCTGTCTTCCTGCTGGAGGTGGGCTCTGTAAGTCCTTGCTCCCTACTGTCTGACATTTCTTCTATGGTCTCTCCCATTGAGTCCTGGGAGTTTCTCAACTCCCAGGTCTCTGGTGCATTCCAAAGGGTTTATCAAAACTTATACCTCCCTAGGCTGCCTCTTTCCACTCTCTCCACTGGCCCTCAGGGCTTCACCCAATACCAGATCAGGACCTCCAATAACAGATCAGGATTCCCTCTAACCCTACCAACTCTCCCCCATCCCCCATTCACTTTCCCTCCCAGGATCTTCTCTCCTTCCCTACTTGACATTGCTTTCTTCTTCCTCCCTAGTAGGACTGAGAAGTCCTCACTTGGGTACTTCAGCATATTGACCATTTTTAGTCCTGTGGACTGTACCTTGCTTGGGTATGGTGTACTTTTCTTTGCTTTTTTTCCCCAATATCCACTTATTAGTGAGTACATATCATGCATGTCTATTTGGGTTTGAGTTACCTCACTCAGGATGATATTTTCTAGTTCCATCCACTTGCCCGTAAACTCAGGATGCCATGGTTCTTAATAGCTAAGTAGTATTCCATTGTGCAAATGAACCACATTTTCTGTATCCATTTTTCTGTCCTGGGACATCTGGGTTGTTTCCAGCTTCTGGCTATCACAAACAAGGCCACTATGAACATACCCTGTGGCATGTTAGAGCATCTTTTGGGTATATTCCCAGGAGTGGTGTAGCTAGGTCTTCATTTATTTTCTGAAGAGCCACTGGATTAATTTCCAGAGTCATTGTACCAGTTTGCAATCCCACCAGCAATGGAGGAGTGTTCCTCTTTCTCCACATCCTCTCCAACATGTGCTGTCACCAGATGTTTTGATCTTATCCATTCTCATCAGTGTAAAGTGGAATCACAAGGTCATTTTGATTTACATTTCTCTGATCACTAAGGACTTTGTAACTTTCTTCAGGTGCTTCTCAGCCATTTGTGAATCCTCTGCTGTGAATTCTCGGTTTAATTCTATACCCCATTTTTTGATTGGATTGCTTGGTTTTTTGGTAGTTAGCTTCTTGAATTCTTCATATGTTTTGGATATTAGCTCTCTATAGGATGTGGGATTAATGAAGACTTTTTCCAAATCTGTAGGTTACAGATTTGTCTTATCAACTATGTCCTTTGCCTTACAGAAGATTTCCAGTTTCATGAAGTCCCATTTATCTCTTTTTGATCTTAGAGCATGAGTCATTGAAGTTCTGTTTAGGAAATTTTCCCCTGTGCCAATGAGTTCAAAGCTCTTTCCAACTTTCTCTTCTTGACTTGGCATATCTGGTTTTCTGTTGAAGTGCTTGATCCACTAGGATTTGAGTTTTGCACAAGGTGAAAAATATGGATCTGTTTCCATTTTCCACATATAGACAGCCAGTAAGACCAGCACCATTCACTGAAGATGCTTTCTTTTCTCCATTGTATATTTTTGGTTTCTTTGTCAAAGATCAAATGTTCATAAGTGTGTGGTTTTATTTCTGGATCTTCCATTCAATTCCAATGATCAACGTGTCTGTCACTGTACCAATAACATGCAGTTTTTAATCACTATTTTTTTTAGTTTTTTTTATTATTATTATTTTCTTTATTTACATTTCAAATGCTATCTTGAAAGTTCCCTATACCCCCGCGCCCCTGCTCCCCTACCTACCCACTCCCACTAATTGGCCCTAGCCTTCCCCTGTGCTGGGTCATATAAAGTTTACAAGACCAAGGGGCCTCTCTTCCCAATGATGACCAATTAGGCCATCTTCTGCTACATATGCAGCTAGAGACTCGAGCTCAGGGGGGTACTGGTTAGTTCATATTGTTGTTCCACCTAAAGGGTTGCATCTCCCTTTAGCTCCTTGGGTACTTTCTCGACCTCCTCCATTGGGGGCTCTGTGTTCCATCCAATAGCTGACTGTGAGCATCCACTTCTGTGTTTGCCAGGCACTGGCATAGCCTCA
>NC_034594.1:9227986-9232579 GCF_900095145.1 Mus pahari | reverse complement strand
ATATATGAGAGTATATATATATATATATATATATATATATATATATATATATATGAGAGTACTACTTCTGATCAAAATGTTTTTCATGGGGCTTAACTGGAGAACAAAACTCTACACCATAGCCTTAGGCAGACTCTTCAGAGGAGGGCAAAAAGCAGCTATATCCTTCACCAAAATACCACAACAATCTCTAGGCAACATACATAAAGTCTTCTCCACTGATACCACTAGACCCAGGCTTCCACAGTTCAAATTGCTCTCAGCAACAAAGTCTTTCATATTCCTATTTGGATAGTCCATTAAACCCCACTTAATGCATTTCACTGCTTTCTATTTCCAATGTCCCCAAATCCACATTCTTCCAAATAATAGCATGATCATGCCTACCACAGCAATACCCCAATACCTGGTACCAAAATCTGTCTTAGAGTTCCAATTAATATGAAGAGATACCACGACCAAGTTAACTCTTATAGGGAAAACATTTAATTTGGACTGGCTCACAGTTTCAGAGTTGTAGTTCTTTATCATCAAGGCAGGAGGATGGCAACATCCAGACAAGTATGGTGCAGGAAGAGCTAAGTGTTCTACATCTACATCCTAAAGCTGGTATGAACTCCAGACATCTGGGCACCTTCCCCTCCAGACGAGAGGTGTCTGTCCTGGGAGGGCTCTCACTGCCTGAATAGGTGAGGGAACCATCTTGTGCCCCCGGTCCCTCAGAGACCAGTCTGTGCCAGTGAGAGTGTGGACTGCAGAAGCAACACAGCTTCTGGGACAGACACTGTTTTGGAATCCAGACATCTGGGCACCTTTCCCCACCAGAGGAGAGGTGGCCACCTGGGAGGGCTCTGTCCACCAGAGCAGGTGAGAGAGCAATCCTGTGTCCTGGGTTCCTTGGAGATTAGTCTGTGCAGGTGAGCTTGCTGACTGCAGAGGCAAAACATTTTCTGGGACAGGCCCCATTTTGGGGCTTCATCTTCAGCCAGGAGGCAAGTCTGGATGCCAGACCTTTCCCTGCAAGAGGAGAGCTTGCCTGCAGAAAGTACTCTGACCATTGAGTCTCAGGAAAGAGCTGGACTCTCAGGACTGCTGACAGAGGAGGAATCACAGGAGGAATGAACTCCAACCAGAGACAACTAACTAACTCCAGAGATTACCAGATGGCAAAAGGCAAACGTAAGAATTTTACTAACAGAAACCAAGAACACTGGGCATCATCAGTTTTATATTTGGGGCAGATAAACCAAGCAGCATACCAGGCCAAGTTGTTCCACCTGAGAGAGGTTTATTATGCGGGAATGGGGTAGGGAACAGTGAAGTGTGTAGAAGGGTAGCGAATAGGAGAGAGAGAGAAAGAGGGGGGAGAGAAGAAAGAGGAGAAAGAGAAGAGAAGAGAGCGAGGAAGGGGTGGTTTCCTATTTTATACAGAAAATGACATCACACCAGTGAGGGTGGGAACTGAGCCAAGTGGATTGTGGGATTGATGGTCGTTGTCCTGGCAATGCATGTCAAGGGTCACATGGTTAGGCCAGGGCTTGGAGTATCCTGGTGCTAACATCCCTCCCTTCTTGTTATTATAAAAAAGGGGGAGAAAAAGAGAGAGGAAACCAATGGTGAAGAGGGAATAGGGGCATCTTGTCTCTTAAACTACTTCCTGCTGTTTAGGGATATCATCAATTTTCAGGGTATATCTGGTCTTCACCAACAGAGTCTGTTTGGTAATCAACTATGGGCAGAGGCTGGTAATCCTGTAACAGGAGCTGGTTGACATTTTGGTTAGAAATTTTTGTCACTGAAGGAATGTAGAGACAAGATTAATAAGACAAGGGGCGATTGAGATATATTGTCTCTGGATGTGGATAGTACTTACTGGGAACTGGGCTGAGTTTTGTGGTAAAGCTTACCAGCAACTCCTATTTCCCACCTGGGGTCCCATGGGTCATGGATGTAGAAGAAAAGTGTCTTTCAGAATCAATAGAAGGAATGGTTAATCCGTGCCCCTAGCATGTGTATCTCACAAGACCAGTATGGGCAGCCCCCATACTTGTCCGGCAATTTTCTGCAATAATCTTTGGTCTGGTCAAAGAGAAAACAGGTATAAAGGTCATAACATGTGGATGGAGCCACACAGATATAGGAATAATGGCAATCTGGATCGGCTCTTGGCACCCAGCTGTGGAGCAGTTTCCTGATCCTATTTGGAAAGTCTGCTTGTTGTCAGCAGGCGGTTCTCGAATTTCAAATCTCCAGACATAGGGACTACCCTTGATGGAAATGAACAGCAGGGAAAAGATGAAAAAGCCACAACTAATCTGGTGTCTCATCCAGAGAGGTCGGGTTTGGCTGTCGAAGTGAAGCCTCATTCTCTAGGATAGGGGATAAGATGGGTGGTCTTGATGTCTTCTGGAGCTTAACAGAGCACGGTCCTCTTAGGGTTGATGTGTATGAAGAGGAATCATCTTTAGGTGGGGGAATGAAGGGGTTTAGGTGGGACAGGTGGACACAATGAGAGAGTNCCTCAAGTTTAGCAGCTGTAGGAGTTACGAGGATTGTCTTAAAAGGACCCTGCCACTTCGGAGAAAGACATGAAGGTTGATGACCTGGAGGAGATAAAAGGACTTGATCTCCAATATTAACGAGTAATGGACAGGAAGCAGAATGTGGTCGAGGTAGGTGATGGTCAGCAAACTTCCACAAGAGAGAGCAAAGATGAGAGAGTAATGGGGTAAGCAAATGATCTGGAAGGGGAGAGCACTTGGGTGAGAAGCCAGGAATTAGAACTGGGTGTCCATACATGAGCTCAAAAGGTGAGATGAGGAGAGGTTGCTTGGGGAGAGCTTTCAGTCTGAAAAGTGCAGGGGCAGGAGCTTTACCCAGTTGAGATGAAGTTCCTGTGACAGTTTAATGAGAGTAGCTTTTAAGGAGTAGTTAGTCCTTTCCACCTTGCTTGAAGATTGATGGTGGTAAGGAATATGAAAGTGCCAGTGGATATCTAGGGCCTTGGATAGGATCTGGGATACTTGGGAGGCAAATTCAGGTCTATTGTCTGATTGGAGAGAGACCAGAACACCGAATCAAGGGATGATTTCTTGGAGGAGAAGACTGGAGACTGTCTGAGGCCTTTTATTAGTCGTGGGAAATGCTTCTACCCACCCTGAGAAAGTGTCAACCAAGACCAGGAGGTATTTGACAAGTCTGACAGTGGGCATATGGGTGAAATCAAGTTGCCAGTCAGTTCCAGGGAGGGAACCTCTAGCCTGATGAGTGAGGAAAGGAAGGCCAAGTTACCTTGTGTTGGGGTTAGAGGTCTGACAGATTGTAGAAGAAGCAGTGATAGATTTTAGGAAATGTAGGTCTTCAGGAGTGAACTGTAGGTGAGTTTTAACAAAGGAAGATAGTGCTTGACTATTAAGATGAAAGAGTTGGTGAAGGTATGACAGAGTTTGACAAATATCAAAGGTTGAGGGTGGAGATGTAGGCTGCTGTGTAAGAATGTCCTGGGGACGATAGGACAAGTCTAGGCCCCTAAGGGCTGCAGCTCTGGCTGCCTCATCAGCTCGATTGTTCCCCTTAGAGACAATAGAATCATCTGTCTGATGGGACCTGCAATGGATGATCCCAGTGGCTGCAGGGGGGTGGGAGGCCTCTAGCATAGCCATGATCTCGCTTGCATTAGTTACTGATCCTCCCTTTGTGGTAAGCAGACCATATTCCTTCCAGATGGCAGCATGGGACAGGAGGATGTGGAAAGCATACTTGGAGACTGTGTAGACATTTAGGGATTGTCCCTCTTCCAGTTGGAAAGCTCAGGTGAGGGCTATTAGTGTGGCTTGCTGGTTAGTGGTATGGGCAGGAACGGCCTGTGCCTCCATTACCTCAGTGTCTGAAACTATGGCATAGCCAGCCCTTCTGACTCCTTCATGTAGGAAGGAGCTGCCATCTGTATAACAAGTATATGTGGCTTGGGGCAATGTGCCCTCCTGTATGTGTGAAGGATGAGGTAATAATTCTTCTAGATTTTCAATGCAGGAGTGAGATATGGAATGCTTAGTACTTGGTTTAGGAAGAAAGTTAGAAGAAATGATAGGTGGGCACGATTTGAAAGTGAGTGTGGGATCTTCTATTAGATCCACCTGGAGAGAGAGAATTCTAGAGGGAGGTAGAGTCTGTAATCCTTTATAAGTTAGGAGCTGCAATAGGTTATGAGAAGAGAAGACAGTTATAGGTGATCCAAAGATTAGTTTCTTTGACACTCGAATAAGGAGTTCGGCCGCTGCGAGGGTGTGCATACAGGGTGCCCATCCCTGAATAGTTAAGTCTAGTTTCATTGATAGGTATGCCACAGGTGCAAAAGAAGGTCCTATTTGGTGGTCCAACACTCCAAGGACAAGTCTCTCCTTTTCTGTTATATAGAGGGAAAAAGGATGAGTCAGGTCAGGAAGATGTAAACCAGGGCACTAAGGTGAGCCTGTTGGAGCCTTTGAAAGGGCTTCATAATCAGTTTTAAAAGAGGTTCGTGGGAGGGGCCTGACACTGCTTTGTATAGAGGGCAAGAAAGAAGGGAAAAGGAAGGGACCCATGAACGTAAAA
>NC_034594.1:9220899-9227581 GCF_900095145.1 Mus pahari | reverse complement strand
GTCCATACATGAGCTCAAAAGGTGAGATGAGGAGAGGTTGCTTGGGGAGAGCTTTCAGTCTGAAAAGTGCAGGGGCAGGAGCTTTACCCAGTTGAGATGAAGTTCCTGTGACAGTTTAATGAGAGTAGCTTTTAAGGAGTAGTTAGTCCTTTCCACCTTGCTTGAAGATTGATGGTGGTAAGGAATATGAAAGTGCCAGTGGATATCTAGGGCCTTGGATAGGATCTGGGATACTTGGGAGGCAAATTCAGGTCTATTGTCTGATTGGAGAGAGACCAGAACACCGAATCAAGGGATGATTTCTTGGAGGAGAAGACTGGAGACTGTCTGAGGCCTTTTATTAGTCGTGGGAAATGCTTCTACCCACCCTGAGAAAGTGTCAACCAAGACCAGGAGGTATTTGACAAGTCTGACAGTGGGCATATGGGTGAAATCAAGTTGCCAGTCAGTTCCAGGGAGGGAACCTCTAGCCTGATGAGTGAGGAAAGGAAGGCCAAGTTACCTTGTGTTGGGGTTAGAGGTCTGACAGATTGTAGAAGAAGCAGTGATAGATTTTAGGAAATGTAGGTCTTCAGGAGTGAACTGTAGGTGAGTTTTAACAAAGGAAGATAGTGCTTGACTATTAAGATGAAAGAGTTGGTGAAGGTATGACAGAGTTTGACAAATATCAAAGGTTGAGGGTGGAGATGTAGGCTGCTGTGTAAGAATGTCCTGGGGACGATAGGACAAGTCTAGGCCCCTAAGGGCTGCAGCTCTGGCTGCCTCATCAGCTCGATTGTTCCCCTTAGAGACAATAGAATCATCTGTCTGATGGGACCTGCAATGGATGATCCCAGTGGCTGCAGGGGGGTGGGAGGCCTCTAGCATAGCCATGATCTCGCTTGCATTAGTTACTGATCCTCCCTTTGTGGTAAGCAGACCATATTCCTTCCAGATGGCAGCATGGGACAGGAGGATGTGGAAAGCATACTTGGAGACTGTGTAGACATTTAGGGATTGTCCCTCTTCCAGTTGGAAAGCTCAGGTGAGGGCTATTAGTGTGGCTTGCTGGTTAGTGGTATGGGCAGGAACGGCCTGTGCCTCCATTACCTCAGTGTCTGAAACTATGGCATAGCCAGCCCTTCTGACTCCTTCATGTAGGAAGGAGCTGCCATCTGTATAACAAGTATATGTGGCTTGGGGCAATGTGCCCTCCTGTATGTGTGAAGGATGAGGTAATAATTCTTCTAGATTTTCAATGCAGGAGTGAGATATGGAATGCTTAGTACTTGGTTTAGGAAGAAAGTTAGAAGAAATGATAGGTGGGCACGATTTGAAAGTGAGTGTGGGATCTTCTATTAGATCCACCTGGAGAGAGAGAATTCTAGAGGGAGGTAGAGTCTGTAATCCTTTATAAGTTAGGAGCTGCAATAGGTTATGAGAAGAGAAGACAGTTATAGGTGATCCAAAGATTAGTTTCTTTGACACTCGAATAAGGAGTTCGGCCGCTGCGAGGGTGTGCATACAGGGTGCCCATCCCTGAATAGTTAAGTCTAGTTTCATTGATAGGTATGCCACAGGTGCAAAAGAAGGTCCTATTTGGTGGTCCAACACTCCAAGGACAAGTCTCTCCTTTTCTGTTATATAGAGGGAAAAAGGATGAGTCAGGTCAGGAAGATGTAAACCAGGGCACTAAGGTGAGCCTGTTGGAGCCTTTGAAAGGGCTTCATAATCAGTTTTAAAAGAGGTTCGTGGGAGGGGCCTGACACTGCTTTGTATAGAGGGCAAGAAAGAAGGGAAAAGGAAGGGACCCATGAACGTAAAAGACTGGCTATTCCTAAGAATGACAAAATTTCTTCTTTTGTNGACAGAACAGTTAGAGACTGAATCAGATTCTTTCTGTCTAATGTAATAGCCTTATGGGTTGGGGTGATTGTTAGTCCCAAATAGGTAACCTGAGGAGTGGACAGTTGGACTTTAGAGGGTGAGACCCTGTAGCCAAGATTAGTAAGGAAATTCAGAAGAGCCACCGTGTTAGTCTGGCTGATTGCTAAAGAGGGGCTACAGAGAAGGACATCATCTACATAAAGTATAATCTTAGATTTAGGAAGAGACAGAGACAATAGGTCAGAAGCCAAGCCCTGCCCAAAATAGGTGTGGGCTATCCCAGAATCCCTGAGGTAAGACAGTCCAGGTCAGTTGGGTAGAAAGGTGGGTATCGGGATCTGTCCAGGTAAAAGCAAATATATTTTTTGACTGGACATCTAGAGGAATAGAGAAAAATGCATCCTTAAGGTCTAGAACTAAGAAGTGTGAAGTACCTGAGGGGATAGTAGAAAGAAGTGTGCAGGGGTTAGCCACAACCAGGTGAAGAGGNACCACTGCAGAGTTAATACATCTGAGATCCTGGACTAGACAATAAGCACCATTGGGTTTTTATTTTTTTACTGCCAGTATAGGGGTGTTTAGGGAGAAGAGGGAGGGCAAAGGAGTTTCTTCCTCAACAGGTTAGAGATGATTGGCTTGAGCCCCCTGAGGCTCTGGAGAGAGAGAGGGTATTGAGCCTGGTAGGGTCCAGCAATTGGATGACAACAGGTGAATAGTGTTAGTAACAGAGGGGTTCTGGATGTTTCAGACTCAGGGGTCTACCCGTGAGGCTGGTAAAAGGAATGGCATGGTATTGTTAGTAGGTTGGCTGGCTAAAAGGAGGAGCAGAGGAACCGCTGGTGAGCTTGGGTTCAGATGAATGTGGGGAGCAAAAGAGATAGAGGCTCCCAGTCTAGATAGGAGATCTCTTCCCAATAAGGGGACAGGACATGTGGGTACTACCATAAAGGAATAAGTAAGAGGTACTCCCCTAAAAATGCAATTAAGTGGTGGGGTCTGATATGGGAAATAACGTTGTCCTGTTACCCTGACAATAGGAAAGCAAGAGGGAGATGTGGGCCCCCAAAACTCCGTTAGGACTGAGTAAGTGGCTTGTGTCCAAAAGGAAAGAGAAGGGCCACCCACAGACTATGATATCTACCCTAAGCTCTCTGTTCGTGATGGCAGTGGTCAGGTTAGAGGAGCCTGGGCCTCGTCAGTCAGCCATAGCCAAGCCTAGGAGATCGATTGGAGGGTTATTTGGGAGTGATGCCCCTCTGTTTTGCATAACATGGGGGCATTTAACAGCCCAATGTCCCTCTTGATGGTACCTAGGGCATGGCCCCCTCGGCTTGCAAGGATTAGGGCAGGCTTTTGCCAATGACCTTGTCAACCGCACCTGTAACAGGTGCCTGGTGGTCTCTGGGTAGAGGACCATGAACTTGGGGTAGCAGCTGGGGCTGGTCAGACAGCCATTGCCAGTATATTATACTTCTGCTTGTGAACCCTCTCATCTCTCCCATGGTAAACTTTGAAGGCCAGTGCCAGGACATCTGCCTGTGGAGTCAGGAGTCCCTTCTCAAAATTTTTTAAGTTTACCCTTTATGTCGGGGTAGCTCTGGGAAAAGAAGTGAGTCATTAAGCGCTGTTTACCCTCTGTGTTCTCAGGGTCCACAGTGGTATACTGCAATAAAGCACGTTTATGGCATTCTAAAAACTGAGATGGATTTTCCTATTTATCTTGGATAACTTCTTGAAGTTTTTCAAAATTTACCAGCTTTAAAGCTGCTTTTCTTAGACCTGCCAAAAGACATGTAACAAACCTGTCCCTGGCTAGAGTACCACCTGCAAAATTATAATTCCATTGAGGATCCAGATCAGGCACTGTCTCTGCTCTGATTGGATGTGCTCTATCTGTTTGGTGAATCTTGTCTGCATGCACTCTCACTTGTTCCCAAACTTGCTTGCATTCCTCGAGAAGCAAATTGTCAGTAAGTATCATGTGTATAGCATGAAAAGGCAAGCTGTGTGACTGACTGATATACTGGAATTCTTTGATAAAGGCAGAGGGATTAGAAGTATAGGAGCCCAATCTCTTCTCTATCTGAGAGAGTTCACTCAGTGAGAAGGGGACGTGCACTCTGACCAGACCATCTACCCTCACAACCTCCCTTAAGGGAAGGATATTCTCTGGGTCAGGTTGTTCTAGGGGTGGAGAGCTTGGGGTTTGGTTGTCGCTTTAGAGCAAGTGATAGGTGGTGTGAAAGTAGGTGCCAAACTAGAATGTTTGGAGGAACCTGCAGTTGGTGCAGAAGGAGGAAGAGAGCTAGAGGATACAGCCCCTGGGTAGTCTCAGTGGGGAGAAACTGAGGTAGCAGTTTAGGTTCTAAATGGTGCAGAAGCAGGACTATGGCGGAAAGGAGGCGGTTCGTAAGCTGGGTCCAGTACCGTAGTACCATACAGTGGGAGTTGTTCAGGGTTCATGGCAAACAGGAGTTGAATTGGAAAGCAGGAAGAACACATAGCAGGGTTGGAACGAAGATAGATGAAAGATTTTGCATAGGTAACCTCTTCCCATTTACCAGCTTGCTGGCAGTATATATTAAGATCCCTTAAAACAACTGGGTCTAAGGTGCCAGTAATTGGCCATCGAGAACAATCATCTAGTGAGTACTGAGTCCAGACCTTATTGCAAAGAGATATCAATTTTGATGCCTTTAAAGAAGGTGTGAACTTTAAGGACTCAAGGTTTTCTAGGAGACATCCCAGAGGTGTATCTGGGGGTACGTGTGAGGACACATGGTTGCCCATGCTGTGGAAGTTCGTGGTGTTCTTACCGCCATCCCAGAGAAAAACTCAGAAACTCAGAAAAAGGAAATCAGCCAGGCTAGAGTGCCCAAGTCATCATGAAGACATCTAGTGGCTACCCAGTAAGTCCTGGACTTACTGTGGGAAATGCTCCACCCTGGCCAGGGATTTCAGCTGACCCGCTGGGGGCTCGACCCACTGGGGACCTATATGGAAAGAGCAGCTTTTAAGAGAGCAGGATCCAGATGGGTGGTGTCTCTGCTATGTTGGCTGGGTCTATCCCTTTAGTTCTTGGGCAGAGCTGGCCAGGCTCTGTTCTGTAAACTGGAGGCTACTCCCCGCTGACAGGCTCTGCCAATAGTATGCCTGTGTCTGCATGAGAGGTTTTAGCCAACCAGTAAAATGGGAGCATGGAACCCGGCCTAAAAGGTGCAAGGAAATAGCACAGCTGACTTGGTTAAAAGTTCCTGTGCCCAGGGACAGCAGAGGGACATGTGGTGGAAATGGCGGGAGGTCGCACTCCTCCCCACCTTTAGCATTTGCATGAGCCCCAGTCATTTCTCAGGCAACCCAAGAATGGTGACAAAGGCTTAATAGTGGTTGATCCCTTTGACTGGGATTTAAAAACCCAGCAGGAGGTAGGTTCACCAAGAGTTCCAGCATGGAGAGGGGAAGGGGAAGTTGCAAGCCAAGCCACTGTGCACAGAGAGAGCATGCAGCTGCAAGGCAGTGGGAATCTTACCATGGATGTCATGTTCTTGGTACCCATCCCTGGGTCCACTTCATGCCCCTCGGGCACACCAGGCACTGGTGGCTGCTGGCTTTTCCACAAAATGCAATCCCGGTTTCAGCACCAATTTTATATTTTGAGCAGATAAACCAAGCAGCAGACCAGACAAAGGTGTTCCATGTGAGAGAGGTTTATTATATAGGAATGGGGGAGTGGAAAATCTGGTAGAAGGGTAGAGAAGAGGAGAGAGAGAGAAAGAGGGGGGAGAGAAGAAAGAGGAGGAGGAGAAGAGAAGGGGGAAGATAAAAGGAGAAGTGAAGAGAAGAGAGCAAGGAAGGGGTAACTTCCTATTGTATACAGAAAATAACATCACAATAGTGAGGATGGGAACTGAGCCAAGTGGATTGTGGGATTGAAGGTCTTGTCCTGGTAATGCAGGTCAAGGGTCACATGGTTAGGCCAGGGCTTGGAGTATCCTGGTGCTAACAATCAGAACCCAGTACGCCCACCATAGAGAGTCCTGGATACCCTAATACACCCGAAAAGCAAGACTTGGATTTAAAATCATATCTCATGATGGTGGTAGAAGATTTAAAAGAAGGGCATTAATAACTCACTTAAAGAAATACAGGAGAACACTGCTAAACAGGGAGAAGGCCTTAAAGAATTATAGGAGAACACTGCAAAACAGGTAGAAGTTCTAAATGAATTACAGGAAAATACTGCTAAACAAGTAGAAGTCCTTAAAGAGGAAACACAAAAATCCCTTAAAGAATTACATGAANACACAACCAAACAGGTGATGGAATTGAACAAAACCATCCAAGACCTAAAAAGGGAAGTAGAAACAATAAAGAAAACCCAAAGTAAGACAATTTTGGAGAAAGAAAACCTAGAAAAGAAATCAGGAACCATATATGCCAGCATTAGTAACAGAAAACAAGAGATGTATGAGAGAATCTTAGGTGCAGAAGATTCCATAGAGAACATGGGAACAACAATCAAAGAAAATGCAAAATGCAAAAAGATCCTAACTCAATACATCCAGGAAATCCAGGACACAATGAGAAGACCAAACCTACTGATAATAGGAATAGATGAGAATGAAGATTTTCAACTTAAAGGGCCAGCAAATATCTTCAACAAAATTATAGAGGAAAACTTCCCAAACCTAAAGAAAGAGATGCCCATGAACATACAAGAAGCCTACAGAAGTCCAAATAGACTGGACCATAAAGGAAATTCCTTATGACACATAATATTCAGAACAACAAATGCACTAAAAAAAGATATAATATT
>NC_034594.1:9219280-9220785 GCF_900095145.1 Mus pahari | reverse complement strand
CAGACCCTAAGAGAACACAAATGCCACCCCAGGCTACTATACCGAACAAAACTGTCAGTTACAATAGATGGAGAAACCAAAGTATTCCATGATAAAACAAAATTCACACAATATCTATCCACGAATCCAGTCCTTCAAATGATAATAAAGGGAAAACACCAACACAAGGANGGAAACTATACCCTAGAAAAAGCAAGAAAGTAATCCTTTAACAAACATAAAAGAAGACAGCTGCAAAAACAGAATTCAAACTCTAACAACAAAAATAAGAGCGAACAATTAATTTTCTTTAATTTCTCTTAACATCAATTGAGTCAATCACCCAATTAAAAGACATAGACCAATAGATGGGCTACATAAACAGGATCCAACAATTTGCTGCTTACAGGAAACCCACCTCAGGGAAAAAGACAGACACTAACTCAGAGTGAAAGGCTGGAAAAATTTTTTCCAAACAAATGGTTCAAAGAAACATGCTGAAATAGCCATTCTAATATAGAGTAAATTGAATTCCAACCTAAAGTTATCAAAAAAAGACAAGGGGGGGCACTTCATACTCATCAGAGATAAAATCTATCAAGAGGAACTCTCAATTCTGAATATCTATGCTCCAAATACAAGAGCATTCACATTCATTAAAGAAACTTTAGTAAAGCTCAAAACACACATTGTACCTCACACAATAATAGTGGGAGACTTCCATACCCAACTCTCACCAATGGACAGATCCAGAAAACAGAAACTAAACAAAAACACATAGACACTAACAGAAGTTATGAAACAAATGGATTTAACAATCATCTACAGAACATTTTATCCTAAAACAAAAGGACATACATTCTTCTTAGCACCATGTGGTAGCTCCTCAAAAATTGACCATATACTTGACCATACAAAACAGGCCTCCAAAGATAGAAAAATATTGAAATTATCCCATGCATCTCATCAGATCACCACAGACTAAGGGTGATCTTCAATAACAGCATAAATAATAGAAAGCCAACACTCACGTGGAAACTGAACAAAACTCTATTCAATGATTCCTTGTTAAAGGATGAAGTAAAGAAAGAAATTAAAGACTTTTTAGAGTTTAATGAAAATTAAGCCACAACATACCCAAACTTATGGGACACAATTAAGGCAGTCCTAAGTGGAAAATTCATAGCCCTGAGTGCCTGCAAAAAGAAACTAGAGAGAGCATACACTAGCAACCTGACAGCACACCTAGAAGCTCTAGAACTAAAGGAAGCAAATTCACCCAAGAGGAGTTAACATCAGGAAATAAACTCAGGGCTGAAATTAACCAAGTGGAAACTATTCAAAAAAGAACTATTCAAGGAATCAACCAAACCAGGAGCTGGTTGTTGGAGAGAATCAACAAGATAGACTAACAAGAGGGCACAGGGACAGTATTCTATTTAACAAAATCAGAAATGAAAAGGGAGACATAACAACAGATCCTGAGGAAACCCAAAATATCATCAGATCCTACTACAAAAGACTAT
>NC_034594.1:9217693-9218950 GCF_900095145.1 Mus pahari | reverse complement strand
TTAGATGCTGAGAAAGCAACTGACAAGATCCAATACCCCTTCATAAAAGTCTTGGAAAGATCAGGAATTCAAGGCCCCTATATAACATAATAAAAGCAATACACAGCAAACCAGTAGCCAATATCAAAGTAAATGGAGAGAAACTGGAAGCAATCACACTAAAATAAGGGACTAGACAAGGCTGCCCACTTTCTCCCTACCTATTCAATATAGTACTTGAAGTCCTAGCCAGAGCAATTCAACAACGAAAGGAGATCAAGGGGATACAAACTGATATGGAAGAAATAAAAATATCATTATTTGCAGAGGATATGATGGTGTATATATAAATGACCCTAAAAAGTCCACTAGAGAACTCCAAAACCTGATAAACAGCTTCAGTGCAGTAGCTGGATATAAAATTCACTCAAATAAATCAATAGCTTTCCTCTACATGAAAGATAAATGTCTGAGAAAGAAATTAGGGCAACAACACCCTTCACAATAGTCACAAATAATTTAAAATACCTTTGTGTGACGCTAACTAAGGACATGAAAGATCTGTATGATAAGAACTACAAATCTCTGAAGAAAGAAATTGAAGATCTCAGAAGAGGGAAAGATCTCCCATGCTCATGGATTGGCAGGATTAACATAGTCAAAATGGATATCCTGCCGAAAGCAATCTACAGATTCAATGCAATCCCCATCAAAATCACAACTCAATTCTTCACTGAGTTAGAAAGGGCAATTTGCAAATTCATCTGGAATAATAAATACCGAGGATAGCAAAAACCATTTTCAACATTAAAAGAACCTCTGGTGGAATCAACATGTATGACCTTAAACTGTACTACAGAGCAATTACGATTAAAACTGCATGGTAATGATACGACAACAGACCAGCAGGTCAATGGAATAGAATTGAAGTCCTTGAAAAAAATCGACACACCTATGGTCATTTGATTGTTGACAAGAGAGCTAAAACCATCCAGTGGAAAAATGACAGCATTTTCAACAAATGGTGCTGGCACAACTGGTGGTTATCATGTAGAATAATGAGAATTGATCCATTCTCATCTCCTTGTACAAAGCTCAAGTCTAAGTGGATCAAAGACCTCCACATAAAACCAGAGACCCTGAAATTTATAAAGGAGAATGTGGGGAAAAGCCTCAAAGATATGGGCACAGGGGAAGAATTCCTAAACAGAACAGCAATGGCTTATGCTCTAAAATCAAGAATTGACAAATGGGACCTCATAAAATTACAAAGCTTCT
>NC_034594.1:9185762-9214122 GCF_900095145.1 Mus pahari | reverse complement strand
TTTTTTTTTTTTTTTTAGTGGAGAATGTATTGACTGTGTTTTCTTTTTAGATTGTAAAATTCACAAAAACTGAAAAAATGTCCGAAGGCATAATCATCATGGCACTGTCTATCTTAAAATTATATTCATCTACACTTTTTCATTGCATATTTAGAATAAGCTAAGAAGTAAACTGTTGTGCTTTATCAGTTAACATTTAAATACAAAGCTCTTAAATGAGATTTTATATCACATCATTGCTATGTGTTTAAATCTTAAAGGTGGTAAATAGGTAAAGAGAATTCTGAAAACTATGCATTTTGAATCTAATAATCTTGTTATACATAACCATAAACATTTTTCAGCTTAATACAGAGAACAATGGGTTGGAGAGATGGCCCATATTTAAAAAACCCTTGCTGCTTTTGCAGAGGACCTGGGTTTGATTCTTATCAGAAACATTGTAAAACGCCACTATCTGTAACTCCAGGTTCCAGGGCTCTCAGCCTTTTTCTGACATCTAGATGCACAGAGCATGTATCTGGTGTGCATACATAAATCTGGTATAAATACATAAAGGCAGAATGATCATTCACAAGAAATTACAATCAAGACATTTTTAAAAATAACAAATGAAAGTTTTCTACTGACCTGATATACAGAATTATCATTAATACAGCTAGATATATGATTAATATAATGTAACTACTTTCCTTTATGCAACATTTTCCTTGATAGGGAAATATGTACAATATATTTATGCTTTCTTTTTCACAGATTTTCTAATATGCATAAATAGAAATACTTTTTATACTATATTCTAAAAGGAAAAATGAAAAAGAATGTGAAAATAAATTTTTCCCGCTACAGGGGAAAATGAAACAATACACACAAAAGGCTGTGACTAATTTTACCTTTTCAGTTCCATGCCTAAGCTTGTATTTTTGTTAGAGCTCAGACTGGAGTATCTCTAAACCATAATTCTTCTCTGACATATGGGAAGCTTAGCTTTGCTGGAGGGTTTTGTGCCATAAATAATTCCTTTGAATCCCTGGAGTATTGTGGTAAATGGCACAATGCCACCCATCTAGTCCAAAGGTGTCACATCCTAGAGAGACCACAGTGCTTCCGGCATCCTAACTTTAGCCAAGTGAAACCTGTGTAAGACTTATGTACCTATAACATAATAAATGTATGTTGTTTTTAAGCCACTACATTTGTAGTGATTTGTTACTGACTCAATAGAAAACTGTTAACAGAACCCTAAAGGCTCTGTAAATCCATCTTCATATTTGCTCATTGACTCTCTTTCTATAACCTCTTTCCTTTGCCAGCTGAAACTACAAAATCCCTCAGCAGAGATTCATAGCCTTTAACTTACCTGTAACTCCAGGCTGGCTGTTCTCTCTGCACATATTTACTCCATATTTCGATCCATTTGTGATTCTTAACTTCTATTATCTCTTACTGAAAACCTAGTTTGCATTTTTTTAAAGTTATAAGCAGTTCTGAGAAGAGAAAGCACAGCAGAAGGCTGAATAGTTACTCATATTTTTTTTAAAAAGCATGTCCTATGGTGATTCATGAGACAAACATCAAAGAATCAAAGGTGACAGGGAATAATGATTGTAGAGAAGATTTTATGGAAAGAGGGGTAGGGAAGTCTAAGAAGGTTGCTGCTTTAAAAAATAGGTGAATTTCTAGAGGTACACATTCACAGATTATGCCTGCAATACCAGGAGAAAGTGATGAATCTGTAGGATCAGGGGTTACAGATCAGATGTCATGTATATGTGAAAAATTGGTCTTGTATCCTTTTGTTAATCTCTTGCTCTTAATCCTTGGTCATCTCCCTCTTCTGCTCCTATTCCTCTTCCCATTCCAACCTTCACCCATTCTCTCTACCACATATAATGCTGTTCTTTTTTCTTGTTGCATTGTTTTTCTTTCTTTTTTGATTGATTTTGTTTTGGTTTTGTTATTTGTTTCATTTTGAATGCATAGGATACTTAAAATTATGCCTTGGAATTAGAGTATTAAACAAGGTTATGTACAGGAAGTTTGAGACCAGACTCAAATAAGCAAAAGCAGAACCAACAAACCAAAACAAATAGTCAATGTTTAATAAGATACATTATTAGTTTACTGAAAAGCAAATATGCATTTTTGATATTATTATTTGATTGCTAAAATATTTGCTAAAGTAGTGAATATATGGATGAACAATTAAAAATGAATAAAATAAATAAAGGCCAGGCCATTTACAGGTTAGCAGTCCCTAGCTCACTGTACATTGTCCTTTTATTTGCCTTCAAAATACCTAGAAAACTGGACTGAAAGGTATGGAGCCCAAGTCTATAGTGAGGTGTGTGTTGAAGGAATCTCTTTGTTATGTAGAAAAAATATTCTGCTATAGATATGTGTTGGCAGACCTTACATTACTTCCTCATAGAAAACTCTACAGTGTCTAATAGACAGATTTATTTATTACACATTTCTTTCTGGTGGATGAATAGAGGACTTTGAAATTAGATCTGACTTAATTCACATATCATTTCAGCCACATAGCTGCTATGTGATCAGGAGCAAAATAGTAAATCTCTCTGAGGCCTGATTTTCCAACCAGAAAATGATGGCCAAACCATAGGCTATATTTCACCTAATCCAAACCTCTTGAAAATGCATGATGGTTATACATAATGCTAAGAAAGAAAGAAAAAATCTGCTGACAGTTATAATTTTAGCATGCATCTTGAGTTGAGTATCACTGGTATGGCATAATATAAATATAGATCCTGGTAAACAAGCAGCCTCAAAAACATTTTATTTCTGATTATAATTGCAATGCATTATTACAGGGGAAAAGAGACAGCAATGACATAACAATGAATCAATGGTTGCACCTCTCTGGCTCAGTCATCTAGATATGTGAATATTTATTCATCATAAATATAAGAGTATAATTTTAATGATTATATTCACATATTTTACAAGGTTTCCTTATTTGGCAGACTTTAGAATTGCTTTTTAACTATGTAATTATTAATTCATATAAAATACATTTCAACAAAAATCTTAGTGTTCCTGATTTTATCTATTATAAATCATGCTACTGTAAATATGTTCACTTATTTAGCTTCTTTTCCTACATTATCTCCTAATAGTAAATGTTGGTACAGTGAATTTAATGAGCCAAAGTTCTTTATAGCTCTTAATATACATTGCTCAAAAGAACTTTGGAAAATATATAACTACATTAAAAAATCTCAATCTGTGTAATTGTTTTTGAATTAATATAGCATGTCAGCACAATCTCTAATATATGTTTCACATTATATGTATATGTATATGCATATGTATATGCTTGTATATGTATATATGGTGAGCTATAAAGGTGTATATATCTATATATACCTAGCTACATTCATACTTTTGTGTATATTAAAAAGTACTAAATTACCAATGATGGAATTTTAAATTTTTTTCTTTAAAAGGTAGTCATCACTGGTATCCTCTTTGATAATTAAAATAATAAATCTTTTGTGCACTGATTTATAACAATTTTCTTTGTTTCATGACCTAATTTTATTATTATATATTTTAAATTTTTATTTTTTGAATGAGATATAGAATATTTTGGTTTATATTAAAATTTTGGAAAAAATACATTCTGATGAATTCTGCTTAGCACAAACACATATATAATATAATATATATAAACATATATGTATATATAATATATATATATATTATATAAACATGCATACATACATACATATTAAATTTGGATGGCTTAGAACTTTCTGAATAGACCAGGACAGTCTTGAAATCATAGAAACACACTTCTTTATGCTTCTTGAGTGCTGGGATGAAAAGTTTGTACCTGTAGATCATTTGCATTTATATATTTTTGTGGAGTTTGTATTTTGCATACTCAAGGTGAGAAATAAATTTTAAATAAACCTACAATATTTTATCTGAAAAAAAGCAATTTTTAGTGAACTATTTTCATACTAATATTGTAAATAAAAGACATTTGTTTCTTTGAGTTTTACTTAGACACCTGAGACACACTTTCTATATGTGTACCATAATTCACCAATAGCTCTTGCAGAAATGTAATAATGTTAAATATATATTGTTTCTATAACATTATTTATTTAAATTGACAAGAGAAACATATTCCCAATTTATATAAATTATTTTATAGAACAATGTACATTTAGCATTATTAAAATGACTTCTAATTGTATTATAAGAACTGTATCACTATGTGAAGCATGACTTACTGGTGAATTATGCTACACATACAGACAATCTATCATCCATATATATCATACTTAATGGGACTGAAGAGATAGCTAGCAAGTAAGAACAGTGCCTGTTCTTCCATAGGACCATGCTTTGATTTCTCGTATTGATATTCACTGTTTTATTTTAAATAATCTTAGAAATGTAGTTGTTCTGTTACCTCACACTCTAAAATAATGTGCTGTTTTAGAAGGTTTGCTAGGTCATTGATGGGAGAATTTATCAGTGGTTCATGTAATGTGTCTGTACAATTTGTATTTTGCTAACAGAATAAGCAAAGTAAGTAACAAATATAGAGGAAAAATGTCAACATTTGGCAACACTTATGTGAATTATTCTGAGCTATCAACATTTTTTGTTAAAGATGAGTAATATGTATCTATTAAGGAACAATGCTGGCAATCCACAAATAGGTTTCTAAGTTATGTATATTATACATATATGTATGTATATAATCATTATATATTATACTGGTATGTACATAAAATTATGCGCATGATATAGACATTACTTAGACATTACTTTATATTGGAATTATAGTATAATGTATTATATTATGCTATATATAGCCAACTTTAGCAATTTTATTGATTAATTTTTCTTTAAAAAATGAAAAGATTTATAAACTGCTTTTATTATTATTTGTTACATATGTATTGTCACTACATAATACCAGAAAGATGACTTTGTTTTCTTTATAATTAGTATTACCATTATTTGATCTTTGGTTTATATGGTACTCTAATTCTAGACATCAGTTTAGTTTAGTAAATGAGTGCTAAATGATGTAATAAATTTAGATCAGATAGCACACTTTCTCTAAATATTTTTATAAGAAACAAATCATTATAATAAATATATGTATCAAAATATTAATTGACATAGTATCTCTGATTATGTATAATTCCTAAGACTTGTAAAATATAAATTATTTTCATAGGTATACACATAGAGCCATAATTGTATAGTACCATTCCATTTTCCCATTATGGTGAGTTTCAAGCTGAGAACTTACTTACTAAATTGAAGAAATACAAATATAAGATATTTACAAATTGAGATAGCATGAGCAATATTATACAGTCTATTTCAAAACACTTACAAAATTCATAGCATTATTAAGCTTAAAGGTTCAAAATAGCACTTAAGAAACAAAGCTCTTGTTTAGCTTTAAAATTAATGTTTTCATACTTTCTAAGGCATATATTGATAGAGATTTTGTTTGATTCTAAGAATCTTAGTTTATTTTTTTATTATTTAGATTTTTTTTACATAAAATATATCTTGATCATATGTTTTCCCGTCCCCCAAATGCTGCTAGATCTTTTCCATCTCCCTGCCCACCCAACATTACGTTCACTCAAATCTTACTTATACTCCATATACATCTCACTGCTTTAGTGAACCTGCACCCCAGGATTTGGTGATGAATACCCTTTGGTCTTGTCCTCTAATTTCTGCCTTCTACCATTCCAGCTGCTTCAACTTCTCTCTGAAGTGAAACAAGAAGAGAGGGATAGGTTTCAATGAATACATTATAGGGAAGCCTGGAACTCAGTATGTTCTGTAGCACAGAGATGTTTTCTTACATTTCAAATGCTATCCTGAAAGTCCCCTATACCCTACCCCCGACCTGCTCCCCAACCCACCCAATCCCGCTTCCTGGCCCTGGCATTCCCCTAAACTGGGCATATGAACTTTGCCAGACCAAGGGCCTCTCCTCCCATTGATTGCCAACTAGTCCATCCTCTGCTACATATGCAAGAGATACAGCTCTATGGTATACGGGTTACTTCATACTGTTGTTCCTCCTATAGGGTTGTAGACTCGGTTAGCTCCTTGGGAACTTTCTCTAGCTCCTTCCTTAGGGGCCATGTGTTCCATCCCATAGATGACTGTGAACATCCAGTTCTGTATTTGTCAGGCACTGGCATGTGCAATTGTATCTGGGTTTGGTGGCTGATTATGGGATGGATCCCCTGGTAGGGCAGTCTCTGGATGGTCCATTCTTTCATCTTAGCTCCAAATTTTGTCTCTGTAACTCCTTCCATGGGTATTTTGTTCCATATTCTAAGAAGGAACAAAGTATCTACACTTTCGTCTTTCTTCTTGAGTTTCATGTGTTTTGCAAAACCTTCATCCTCTTCCCCAGTCGATGACCATCACCCACTCAGAAACACTCCAGAAACATTATTTATGCAAAACCATCCACTTTCTAGTCTGTAATTCTTTCCATCAACTTTAGACCCTCAAAAGCTACTTTTACAGTAGATTTTGCTGTTAACAATATAGCATGTAGTGAGCCATCTAACTGAAAAACAATCTCAAGTTCAACTCTTTACCATTTCTAAATGTCTATGTTCTCAGAGGTATTAATAAAAATTTTGTCTGTCTCCACTCAAACTGTTTCTATCTCCAAGACCATTGTCTTTGCTTAACTCTTTCTTTAAGGAAAAGAGGCATAATTAATATATCCCAACATGATAGTTTCCTATAATTCCCACTGATCTACTCAATTAATAGTTGATGATTTAACTGTTAGCTTAAATTGTATTATATGTACAAATATCATGATAGTACTATACAAAATACAATTTTCCATTCTGCTATTTGTTATTCTTAAGTGACCCCTATACAAATTCCAAGCCAATGCTATGTGTGATTTTTTACTACTTCTTCCATGTAGTAAGTCAGATCATATTTATTTAACCGAACACATATATCAAAAAATTATTTAATTCCACTGTCTCAAAACTATAAAATTGCATTGCATTTCCTTATTCTGTAGGAAGGATAGTTTTGTATGCTGGAGGTGCTTCAATCTTCTAATCTTGTTCTATTTTTTTCTCTTGAATTATTTCTCCAATAAAGATAGGAAAAATCTAGGAGCGGAGATTTGTTTGTGCCAGCATTTGAAGAATTGCTCACAGATTTGGATTGTACTGTATTGACTTTGAAAGGATTCAGATGACATTTGAAACTAGTAGCAAAATGAAAATGTAACTTCAGAGTGAGCATTTCTTTTATTGGGATCTGTGTCTACCACATACAAGGGAACACATATTTCACAGCCCTGGGAGTCTATGTGTTGAAACATAATAGTAATGCTTTGGTTATAAATCAGCTTTCTTGGGAATTTGTTACCATGATCATGAATATTCATAAATTATAGATTAAGATGACAAGCAAATATTCAATATTTTTTAGCGAATCAATGACATCAGAGGTTGATTTTATAGTAAAGTCACAACTGAACCAGATGAATCTTGATGAACTTAGACAAAACACTTCTTTCAAGGACTCCATTTCCACTCAAACAGAGGTTAGAGAATGTGACCTTCAGGCCATGTCTCCAGCTGATATCCTATTGTTCTAAATAAGTTTTATTTGGACACAGCCATACATTCTATTTTCATTACTGATTACTACTTTCACACCACAGTGACAGAGAAGAATAGTTTCAATGGATAGTTCTACAAAGCAGAAAATGTTTACTGTGGGCCCTTTCACAGAATGTGTTTGTGAAACTTGTTATGAAAGGTTATAGGATAAAATGTAGTAATTAAAGAACAAGTAATCCTTGGTGAATACTTCTCTAGAATGCTAGATGAAAAACAGAGAAGCTTTCCATGACTAATTAAACAGAATCAGAATGTGTACCCTGGCAACTGACATTACACAAGGCGTGCTTAACCACATTCTAACTCATGAGTCATGTTTGATTCAAAAGTGCCTTTATTTTGTTAAATTCCTGTCTATAGAAGTCTAGTTGTTGATATTCTCAGTTTTTCAATCTTTTCTTTTTTTTTTTTTGCGTTTTCAATCCCAACATATTTTAGTGTTGATGAAACTTTATTATTATTAAGAATATCTTAAGTGTTCACTTTTTTTTTTTTAAAGTAAACTATTTCCAAGTCCACATTAAACTTGCTTTTATACTGATAACTTCTCTGGAAGAAGTGACAATATTCCAAAGATACCCACGTTCCTTCCCACCACTATCAAAGGATGAAATGAGTCAGCAAAGTACTGACATTTCCTTAGGAAACTCATGCTTGGATAAAGAGAAGCTGAAGCCTGGACCCAAACACAGGGGTAGTATGTGCTTTAGAAAGAGATTTCAGACAAGTTTGACAATGCATCAGATCCCTTTGCAAGAGAGACTAACAATATGAAAACAATGAGTCAGTGATGCACAGGACCACACTTTGTCTAGCATCTGTCTCAATCCCAACAGCAATCTTGTCCTTGTGCTTCTACAAGAGAAGAATTCAGATGGACTACAGCAGCAGAGCAAGCAACCTTGCATTTAATGAAATAATTAAAGAAAGAAGGATTTTTTTTCAAGTATAAGAACGGGCTGAGTTCAGCATCAAAGGCCCCAGTACTGGCAGGTTTGTGGCTGAAATTTTTTTTCCTTTCTGTGTTATCTATTCTCCAATGACTTCCCCAGAGTAGACATTTCTAGGAATGGGGCATGCTTTATTGGGAGACAATTTCACTCACAATTTAGTCTATTTTAAATAGAAGTATAAGATGCAAAATTGTAGAAACTTGTTGCTTCTAAAGGTCAAAGTTCACTAAGGGAACTAATAACAATATTCCAGGCACCCTCCTTTGGAAATTGCTTTTTTTTCCCCTTAGGTAGCAGTGCCTCTAGTACTTAACATTCTTCAAATAAAAATTTTAAGTCCCTGGGATGGTACACATGAAGTATTCCAAGCCACCATTGTTCATATATTCTGATCTACTATCAAACATCAATCCTGTCTTTAAATTCTGATTTTAGGGTGCTGAGCAGGTTGATGCATATTGCTCTGTATGTGTTCTTTTGGGATGTATTTTGAAAGTCACTCCCACAGCAACATGGCTTCCCAGAAATAGTTTATATTAATGTACTTATACATTAATATTAATGTTTATATTAATGTATTCATTACAGCCTTAGAGATACTCTATACATAAGTATTTTCTGTTAAGATGCCTTTAAATAAATAAAACCCTTAAGAGGATTAAGCTCTGTTGAACTTTAATGCTTAGTTTATGTAATTTACCTTCAGAATTATTTAGTACTAAAGATGAGGAAGAACTTTATAAATGTTTTAGAATCACATGAAAGCTCAATAAAGTTAAATTTCTCTCTGTCAACTGACAAGCAACTTACCTCGACTGTCAGCAGCCATATTCAAGGAGATGCAACAAAAGAGAAACTTGGCAATTTTTGCCTACTTTTTAACTTTAGTTATTTCTTTCTGAAACATTGACATTATGTATCAAAATTGCTTCCATTGTTTATGCTCCTTCTAGAATACAATGCTTCATCTGTGGTAGAAAAATAAGTTTACAATGGAATTAAAACATCATCATTTATTCACACCTCAGCCTTATGAATGTTCAGAACCACCTCGTGGAATACCTACTCTAAACACCCTTGTTCTGGAACCTTGTTTTATCCCACAGCCTTGGCTCTATAACTCTCAAAAAGTCCGTTTCAGCCACTGTTTTAGCTTGCATTTTATTGCTGTGAAAAGATACCATGACCAATTCAATTCTTACACAGGCAAACATTTAATTCGGCCTAGCTTACAGTTTCAGAGGTTTAGTCCATTATTAGGAAGCATACATCATGCAGGCAACAGAGTGCTGGAGATGCCAAGAGTTCTACATCTTGATCTGAAGCCAGCCAGGAGGAGACTATCCCACATGGGCAGAGGTTGAGCACTAGGAGTGGGACCTCAAAGGCCACCTCCCGCAGTGACATACTTTCTCTAACAAGGCCACACCTACTCTAACAACTCCACAACTCTTAATAATAACACTCACAATAGGACAAGGCTTCAAACAAGTTAGTCTATGGAGGCCAAATCTAGTCAAACCAACACAGGCACCTGCCTCCTATGTATTAATTAAAGAGGTGATTGATTGTGATGTATCAATAAGAAAGATTAACTCTATGTATCTCCAGTGAGAAAAGAAACAGATAACGAGGTCAAGGAACACAAAAGCCTGGCTTGGAAATACACTTGAGCTTCAGTTTTAAATGCAGGAAGAGCAGGGGCAAGGTATAAGAATTATGCATAATGAAACTTGCTAATTTATAAATACACATATATTCCTTGCAGTCTCAGAGACACACTATCCATAAGAATTTTTTTTAAATACCTTTAAATAAATAAAACCGGTAAGAGGATTAAGCAAGTGTTCCTGGTAATGTGTGCTCTGCTTATTGTCTTAGTTATACTTTTAAAAGATTGTTCTAAAAATTCCCAATAACTTCAGGAATCAATGGCTGTCAGATATTTTCCTGTCCTACAGGGTATAGTTTAACCTTCAAGAGCTCAAGTATCAAACATTGTCTTGTCTTTCACACACAAAGCACACAGCATGCAAACACACAGGCATGCAAACACACATATGAATACACACACACACACACACACACACACACACACACAATCATGCTGTTTTAGAAGGTACTGTCTTCAAATGGTTACTAAACAACCTAAAAGAGATTTCAGGGTGCTTTCTGACAGATTTGCAATGGATAAAGTAAAGGCAGAGGGATGCAAATAGGAAAATGTAAGTCATATTAAAGTCACATTCTTGTTAGAGACTTACAAAGAGTATTTGAGGAAAGGAATGAGGAAAGGTCATATACATTGATGATAAAGGTCCACATCATTGCTATCTTAACACAAAATACACAAATGTATATGAAAGGAAACCACGTTTACTCTATGCTTGCAAACTTCACAGCCAATGTTAATTGGCTTCTAATTCTTGCATCTCAGCTGACAAGAAACTTTAGCTAAATCAGAAGGCATGGGGCTCCTCCTTTTTCCATCTTTCTTTACTGCCTTATTTAGTATTTACCATGAAAATAAAAGGCATTTAATGAGTAAATAGTTAATGAGAACAAGTAGAGAACCAAGCACTATGCAAAAGTTTGGACACTATTTTTATCCCTAGTGGACACCAAAGCCCACCAAAAATGGCAGAAACTGCCTAGAGGACAGATTAGTCCTGGAGAGGTCCTCTTGTTTTACCCTGAAAGAGAGCGGTTTTTATTCTTATTAATAAGTTGTTCTTATTAATGCTTCTCTTCTCTGTCAGAAATAAGAGAGTTAAAGAAGGCTGTGGCAGTTCACTCAGGAATGGACTTGGCATGAAATTCCTCTCAGAAAAGAGCTTTGTTAGGATACAGTGCTTCAAAATCATGGGAGCTAGGATTGAGCCTTAAAGTAAGAAAGTATTGAAAAGAGACAGTTCATGACATTGATAACAACATAAGGTGGCCTTAACAGAACAAAGGGAGTTTCCTTTAATTATGGGGAGAGGGTATTTACTAAGAGGGATAGATAAGGTAAGAGAAAGGGAGAGGGAAAGAGAAAGGGAGAGGGAGGGCCTTGAAAGTGTGCAAGGCCTGATTTCTTGAGGTTCTGATATTTGGCCACATAGGTTGATCTGTGCCACAAAACCGGCCCATGATCTAGCCTTCTCATATTAACAAAGGAACATCTTGATAATTCGTATACTACAGGGGAGACTTGGTAATTCATGTAGTCAGCTTAAATCCTTCAGGCTTGCATGCTACTTTACCACCAAAGCCTTGCTCTGTTACAGTGTCCTCATGATCTTCTGTGTCAAACCTGGAAGAATGCTACCAGTCTCTGAGTTCAATTGTGTTGGTCCCACTCTGTTATGATGGGCTTCTTTCCTTAGTGCCATAACTACTATAGGGTTCTGTGGTAGATGGGATCCCAGTACTGAAAGGAGTAGTGGAGACAGCCGCCATTATTAACCCAGGAGCTATCTCTTCACCTTCAAATGAAAACTTATTTCTCTACAACTGAATCTCAGAGGGGATACAAACCACTCTGAAGGGAAGGCCCCATCTCCAGTAAGATAGCCAATACAAAAATCAACTCAATAACGACTTTGGAAGTTCTTTGTCCCCTAACACTGGTCAGGGATTTTGTTTTTAAACTTACAGATTCTATCCGTTTATATTATGACTTCCAACTTAATATTTTATGGTATTCCTGTGCCTGAATATGTGGCTCTAAGTTTCTATATGCTTCTTGTATTTTTGACTCCTTTATTTTTCTGTTTGTTTATTTTGTCCTATTCAAGTTTGTTCTTATTTTATTTTACTGTCACTCTTTAGTTGCCTGTTTGTTTTCCAACAAGAGAAAGAATGGATGTATATTTAGATGGGAGGTGAGTGAGAAAGGATATTATAATAATTCAGGAGGGAAAACTATAATAATATATTGTATTAAAATGTTTTTCAATGAAAGTTTAAAAATAAAGAATGACTTTCACAGATAAATTGGGTGATTTGGGGGAAGGACTTTCATTCCAGATCAAAGTTTAAAAGCAAGCAAGCAATCAGAGTCCTGTAAATTAGTGGGGTCCAATGAAGGGCTGCCAGTGAGTCTTTTTGTCTGGGGGTTAATAAGGCGTAGTCACAGTCACAGTTTAGCTGGCTAAACTACCTACACCCACAAGGTACTCACATATGTCTCCATCCCAGTTTAAAGTGAATCTTCAAAAGCCAAGAAAATGCCAGATCCAGCCTGGCTTTGAGTTAGCTGTGTTCACGGGGCTGCTTTGTAAATGGAGAATCAGCAATAGTGGCTGGTGTGAGGTCCCCACTGTCCACTGCCTGAAGATTTGCTTTTTCCCGTTCTTCTTACTGGTGTTCCTGAGATAATCATTTTTAAACTGCTGAAAGTCAGAGGTTATATATGCTATGACTTAGTGCTCATAAAGATAAGACTTCATGTCTCTGTCTATACAGAAGCTATAGCAAGGAAGAAGGAACTGTCTATTAACAGAATCCCCATGCTGAATGAAGCCTTAGCAAAATATCCCTGTTACTCACTTAGATTAACAATCTATCATCATTTTTCAATTGGAAATTTTGTGTTTAACAGGAATAGGCTAGAGATTGAAGCTAACCTCCAAGTAAAGGATTCAAAAAGCTTCCCCTCTACAACTATGAGAAGAATCGATTTATCAAGACACATTCTGCTGTCTTCATGATCAGGGGCCAACATACAACTCACAAGTCCAGATTAGTTTTATTTTCAAAATGAGAACTTACTTTGGTAGTTGTTTATGTTTGTTTGTATTTTTAGTAATTTTATTGTCTTGTAATTTCTTTGTTTAATCATTTAAAATAATTATATTGTATTGTATATATTAGGTATGTGTGTGTGCATTTGTATGTGTGTGTGTGTGTGTGTGTGTGTGTGTGTGTGCAGGTATGTTTATTTTGGAGTTATAGATGATTGTGATCTTGCATATGGGTACTAAGGACTGAACCCAGGTCTACTATAAGAACAATAAATACTCTTAACTGCTCAGAAAATTCTTCAGCCCCAATGACTATTTTTTTTTAATTCCATGTTTCCTCTAATTTAAAGAGAAAGAAAAGTTAAACTTTCTTGTGTCAACTACCATCTCTCTTGTGGATGGCTCTGTGATGCTTGCATTTTTATGTTAATTCTGATCTCCCTAGAGAGATTGAATAGAATAAGGAATGAGTCATGTACTCAGGTGTCTTCTTGTAAACCAATCTCCTAATGAATAAAGGAACCAATCACTGGGTGAGATGGCAGAATTCTTGGTTTGGTCTGAGGAAGAGAGAAAGCAGGAAAGAGTTAGGACTTTCTGGAATAGGGGCAGCATAAGGGTAAGATGTAGCTGCTAGAGTTTCCCAGTGTCAAGGATTTCCCACTAGAGGAATCAGATTTTAATAAGGCTTACAAGATTAGGTTTTAGTTGTTGTGTCCAGAGATTGAGTTACCTTTGTTTCTGAACTAAGTTTGTGTTGCATTTTCCTTAGTGTGGCAGCTCATCTAGGTTCAAGAGAAAAAGGAAAGGAAGCAAAGAGTGAGTTTGCCTGATGTGCACCACAAAGGCCATGGAGAATTTGAAGCAGGAGGCTGTTGTGGTTGTGACCTGCCAGTGGGAACCTAGCAAGCTGTATGGAGAGATTGTGGAGTTCTGAATCAGAGCTAAAAACTGGCCATTGTCTGCCAGTGCATGGCAGGCCAGGTCACAAGGGCAGAGAGTTCCCACCACAAGCAACACAGTGCTGGTCCTTTCCCTTCAAGTAAGGATTAATTGCTCAATCTCCCAACTAAGTTTACATATACACTGCTCTCTGCCAAATGGCTTTTTGAACATTGATACATGTCCTTAGTCATATTTCCTCAAGAGGAAATTATATATCCTTCATCCTTGATAGGAGAATGTGGCAGAGAGGAGAGGGAGGTCTAGAAGTGCTTTGATCAAATAAAATGCTAGCATATTAAAAACTCAAGAAGACAATGAAGTCTTTCCCTAGCCTAGTTTTCTCTAGTTACATACACTCTCATACCACATTACAGCTGGATGACTCTATTTTGCCACTGACACAGATGCATAATCACATCAAAGTACTTATGTATGAGCTGTGGTTCATTGTAATACTATAACAAGTATCTCTAGGTTGAAATTTTAAGATATGTGATACATGAATTCGTATGTCTGGACTGGGGACAAGCTTTACTGTTAGACTGCTTGTCTAGCATTCTTGAGGCCCTAGGTTCAATTCTCCAAACTATGTACAGTGAGACACCCTGTGTTAGCAACACTCGGAAGTTGAAAGCAGGAGGATCAGAAGTTCAAGGTCAACAATGTGTGGGGCTACATGCTATTACAGAGCAGTCAAGGGAAAGAAAAATCTCATGAGTTGAATAAGTGAAAATGCCTTTGTAGCTTAACATAGAGGTCCTGATCGTTTAAGCAATGAGGCTACTGCGCTTCTAATCTTTTTTCTAGGCACCGACCTGCCTATTTTATCATCCTAGGTACAATGATCTTCCTTAGTATATTATTCCTATTCCTGCTACTTCCGATGTGTCTCTGCATAGTTTCTTTTTGGTGAGACAGGAGAAAAGAAAATCCCTATAAAGGAACCTAATCAACTCAAATTTATGCAAATATCATCCTCTGCTATGTGTATTTGAACTGTAAATAAATCAATATTCATTCTTAAATTTGTTTCATAATTTACTTAAGACACTGAAACCTATGTGGAGTTTGATGATTGTAAATATGCCTAAACTCACTGATGACAAGGCTGGGAATACCGTTGTGTGCCACCCTCTTACCAGCTGCAGCTGAGAAGTGCTCAGAATCCCCCACTTTGGTAAAACCCTAAATCATGACTATAGCCAAAGAGTTTCACAGTGAATGAACACAAAGCTGAGATGCAGCCTACTAAAAAAAATAAAAGAGGTTCAAGGAAAGAAAAAAAGCACACTAGAGAAATGACTTATGGAAGAGTCATAAACAAGTGTCTTTACAAAGGAAAACACATGGTATCTCTGTAAGCAGTCTGGCCTTCTGTTGATTAAGAAAGGCAGTGCAAATTCCTGAATAAAGTGCCTCTTCTTCATGGTCAAACTAAGTTTTCTTATCTTTTTATCCTGTCCTGCTAGCTATCCCCCAGTGTGGACTGTACCATGGTATTCATAAACTATTTGCCTTCTCAAGCCCATCTGATTGACATTTATGACATTTCTTTCATCTGTGTATTAATATATTCTGAAGATGTAATTTTCAAACTTAATACTAGATTATGAAATTTCCCATTATAAACTAAGAAGTTATAGTTTAAAATGCAAAAGGAAAGTATTACATTCTTTATTACTTCTCTACTCTTTCTAAATGAGTTACCTTAAGATTGAGGTCTTGATAGTATCATTTTGAACTTCTTTTAATGTGTTGTATAGTATTATGTATATTTTATTTACCTAGTTAATTGAGTCATTAGTAGATGAGTGTTTAATATTGTGGGGATATGGATAAGCTATGGTAAAAGAATTCACCCTTTAGCCATGTTACAGAAAGAAACATCTATTTATTGTACCATAATGGACATGAGTATGGGCATTTATATTAGTATTACTAGCAGTGGAGAGAAAATGGAATGCATGGGTTTCCATTTCTGAGAAGCACTTGTGCAGTTAGGCTGAGCCACATTGCTTGCAGTTTCCCAGCATGAGACTCCTGATGTGCAAATGAGGGCAGTCCACAATGGAATCATTGATCAATCACGGATGCTCTAATTTGTATAGACCGCATATGCATGAGGGAGACAGACTCACTGGAAATGACTTGTACAGATCCTCATGGTAATCTATGACTGGATACCGACCTTTCTTCGACTACCTTCAATGGAATTTAACAGGTAAAAGTTCCATAAAAAGATGGATACAATAGCATGCATCTGGAATCCCATAATGTCTGTTGGGAGATGAGAGACAGAGGCATGTAATTTTTCAGGAGCTCATGAGTCAGCCAGTCTGGAGAATACTAGGCAGAAGCAGAAAGAAGAAGAAAGCACCTGCTTCAAGTGGAAGTAGAGAACCAGTCTCCCACAAGGTATCCTACACATATCACATGGACACTGAAATGAAATAAAACAAACATTTGAGATAGCATCACGCTATCCAAAGTGATCTTGAGTTCCTCATTCTCCTGCCTCTGCATCAACAGTAGAATTTCATTGCGAGATTGTTACCTGAAACAAATTGATGAAGCTTTAGATTCAGATGCCTTTGAATAATTCTTAGTGAAATCAAGAATCGGATGAAAACTTTGTCAGTGAACTAGAATCCTCCCACAGCATTAGAAATGGTTTGAATGGTACAAACTTTCTAGCATCCCTTTTAAATTCCTTGTACAGAGAGCTGTCCATCGTTTTGGTACATAAGTCCACTTCCTCATGCATTACTTAAACTCGTACTTTAGAAACTAGTGAAATTTCTCACAGTAGGAAGCTGAATTTTCCTGGAGTAAAAGATCTATAACGTAAGCTGTGTGAAAAAGCTTCAATTTCTCCTACAAGCTCAAACCACTTAATGAATAAAACATGAAGCTCATGAAGAAAGGTGCATTGCCCTTTAGCTAGGAACTTCAAAACTTTTGTTTGGAAAATGTTGTTTGTTCTTACTCTTCAGAGAGACAATTTTGAAAATTTATGTTCTTTGTAAACATTTCCTTTCACTTCAAACATTGGCTCATTTAATTCTAGTACACCGCCATTCGGAAAACCACATAGAGTTATTGGATGTCTAGACATATACTATATAATGTAATACAGAATTAGTCTTATCTATATCTACTGATGTTCTGTATATAATAATGTTCCTAGAAATTTTAGGGGTTCTCTAAATATGGTCTGTTGAATATATAATGTAGTGATAGACAATTATTACTCTTCCACTTTAAACTTTGAAAGAAAAAAACCCAAAACTCTAATTTTTGCATATGATTGTAATGAAAGCTATTATTCTAAAAACTGATTAAATTGTAAAAGGAGAAAAGGACCCTAACACTAATGTCTCTTCCTACACAAAATCTCCTTTGGCTCATCAACTCTGACAGCTTTACTAGGCTCCATTAACCATTAGTTAAATTAGCCATAACTTTTTAACATTATTGGCTAATTGCTTTGTGATACTCTGGTGTCTCCAGAGCCTAATAAAACTCTGTATTGAAACAACACCTTTTACCTAAGAGTGTGATTTCTAACCATCTAAATCCTCATTGTTGACTACTCATCGTAATGTCTTGTGACCTACCTAAATTATGATATAGCAAGAAATATTTAAAAATTGAGTGTCAATTATATGTTTCATTTATACATAGAAGTACTACAGCAAAAGAAATATGTTTTGAAAATTACAGAGCTAAATAAAGAATTCTCAACTGAAGAATATCGAATGGTTGAGAAACACCTGAAAAAATGTTCAACATCCTTAGCCATCAGGGAAATGCAAATCAAAACAACCCTGAGATTCCATCTCACACCAGTCAGAATGGCTAAGATTAAAAATTTAGGTGATAGCAGATGCTGGCGAGGTTGCGGAGAAATAGGAACACTCCTCCATTGCTGGTGGGATTGCAAGCTTGTACAACCACTCTGGAAATCAGTCTGGCGGTTCCTCAGAAAATTGGACATAGTATTACCGAAGGACCCAACAATACCTCTTCTGGGCATATACCCAGAAGATCTTCCAACTGGTAATAAGGACACCTGCTCCACTATGTTCATCGCAGCCTTATTTATAATAGCCAGAAGCTGGAAAGAACCCAGATGTACCTCAATAGAGGAATGGATACAGAAACTGTGGTACATTTACACAATGGAGTACTACTCAGCTATTAAAAACAATGAATTTATGAAATTCTTGGGCAAATGGATGTATCTGGAGGATATCATCCTTAGTGAGGTAACCCAATCACAAAAGAAGTCACTAGATATGCACTCACTGATAAGCGGATATTAGCCCAGAAACTTAGAATACCCAAGATAAAATCTGCTTGTGGACGTTGTACATCGTGGTGCGGAGCCTAGTGCGCACCACGATGTACAACGTCCACAAGCAGGGAGTGGGAGTGGGTGGGTAGGGGAGCAGAGGTGGGGGGCGGGGTTTAGGAAACTTTCAGGATAGCATTTGAAATGTAAATAAAGAAAATAAAAAAAAATTAAAAAAAAAAGTCAGCTGCAGATATTTGCACCCAACTAGTGGACAGAAGCAGCTGACCTCTGTTGTTGAATTAGGAAGAAAGAATTTGAGGAGAAGGGTGATCCTGTAGAAGGACCAGCAGTCTTAATTAATCTGGACCCTGAGATCTTTCAAACACTGGACCACCAAACAGACAGTATACAGCAGCCAACATGAGGCCCCCAACACACATACAGTAGAGGACTTCCAGGTCTATGTTCATTCAGAGATGATGCACCTAACCCTCAAGAGACTGGAGGCCCCAGGGAGCTTAGAAGTCGGATGAGGTGGAGGGAGGGGGCATCCAGGTGGAGATGGGGTGTGGTGGGGAGGAGGTGTGGGATGTGGAGCAGCTGGGGGATGGGAGGGGAGGAAAGGAGAATGGAATATGGAGTGTAAAAAATAAATTACAAATAAAATTAATTTTTTAAAAATAAAAAAAACACATATAATGTATACATATATACATTATTTGCATATATAATAAGACATATAACAAATATTAAATAAAATATATATGTAAAGAAAAAAAAAGAAAATTACACTCCTGAAAGCATTCAGNTTACCTACAAAATAAATAATAACTTGTGAATGTTGCTATGTAAAGTGTTTATCATATAAAATAATGTTGTTACTAATTAGAACTTTAGACAACAAAGCTAAAATTTAAACTTATTCAGTTGAAGAACAAAATTATTTACTTATGAGTAAATTTTGTTCTTATATTCATTTTTAGTCCTTCCAAAATTATCAAGACAAATTTGCCTGTATGACTTAGTTTAGACACCTCAATGAGATCTGTCACTTCTTTAATAATGTAAAATATTGCTGGATAGATCAGAATGTCTTAGAAAGTGGAATATGAGTTGTGTGGTATATATCTTACTGGCAAAATTAGTATTTTAAATTTTCGGGTAAAGACAAGAATATGCATTTCATTTATAAATCATTTCCAAGGTTAATTAATTCATTTGTTATTTTTATGATTTTGTTTGTTCTATATTATTGTTTTAGTTGTTGGAGAGTGAGTAATGATTTCAGGGCCCCGGACATGATTAACTAATATTCTGTCATCAGTTTAGCCCTAATACTTGATCATGCCTTCTTATATCAAGAGGATATTTAATGTTCTCTACATAGAAAAAAATTAGGAAATCATAATACTTCAGACTTTTGTTTTAAGTTAAGATTTATATAAAAGTTATAAACATATATAAGCTTTTAGTATGTCTAAAATAATTGTCCTTTAATATTACTTTAAATAATCATAGTATACTTATATAGCATAAACGAAGTCACTATTTGAATGCAATTAACCAAACTACAGGCTTTGTTTCAAAATTCTCTTTTTGTGTTTGTTCTGTTGATTTTTTTTTTGTTGGTTGCTGTTGTTCTTCTCTATTGTTTTTCCTTGTTTCAAAGTATAGTTACAACCATTTTTAACTAGCTGCTCTCTCTTCTTTGTCTCTCCCAATTTCAGAGAACATGTTCACCTCTTTAATTCCATACATTTTGCACTTCACATGCTGCTCAATTCAGTGACAAAGTTCCATGTTATAATTTAGGACTTCTTGTTTCTCATTACTAAACTCATGCTATGAGTATGAAAGAAAACTACTGAAGTAGTATAAGGTGCTTCTCCCAACTTTGATCCTGTTGTGACAATTTCCATGCTATCTTTGTTTTTTTTTTAAACAGGTCCAATTATTATTAGATATTTTCTTCATTTACATTTAAAATGCTATCCTGAAAGTACCCTATACCCTCCCCCTGCCCTACTCCCCTACCCACCCAATCCCACTTCTTGGCTCTAGCATTCCCCTGTATTGGGCATATAAAGTTTGCAAGACCAAGGGGTCTCTCTTCCCAATGATGGCCAACTAGGACATCTCCTGCTACATATGTAACTAGAGACACTAGCTCTGGGGGGGTGGGGGGGGTACTGGTTAGTTCATATTGTTGTTCCACATATAGGGTTGCAGACCCCTTCAGCTCCTTGGGTACTTTCTCTAGCTCCTCCATTTGGGGCCCGGCGTTCCATCCAATAAATGAATATGAGCATCCACTTCTGTATTTGCCAGGCACTGGCATAGCCTCACAAGAGAGAGTTATATGAGGGTCCTTTCAGCAAAATATTGCTGGAATATGCAATAATGTCGGTGTTTGGTGGCTGATTATAGGATGGATCCCAGGGTGGGGTAGTCTCTGGATGGTCCATCCTTAGCTTTAAACTTAGTCTCTGTAACTTCTTCCATGGGTGTTTTGTTCCCCATTTTAAGGAGGAATGAAGTATCCACACATTGGTCTTCCTTTTTCTTGATTTTCTTGTGTTTTGCAAATTATGTCTTGGGTATTCTAAGATTCTGGGTTAATATCCACTTATCAGTGAGTGCATATCAAGTGACTTCTTTTGTGATTGGGTTACCTCATTCAGGACATTATCCTCCAGATACATCCATTTTCCCAAGATTTTCATAAATTCATATATTTAATAACTGAGTAATGCTCCATTATATAAATGTACCACATTTTCTGTATCCATTCCTCCGTTGAGGGACATCTGGGTTCTTTCCAGCTTCTGGCTATTATAAATAAGGCTGCTATGAACATAGTCGAGCATGTGTCCCTATTATCAGTTGGTATCATTATTTGCAGATGATATGATAGTGAAAGGGAAAATTATATAGACTCAAGGTTTGGAAATGTAGAATTAAAAGAGTAAGTTTCAAAATTCAAAGACTCAGGGTTGAACATTGTGAAAAACAAGACCAGGCAAGTCCAGGCATGACGGGGCCCTCCTGCCACTAGGACTAACAGACCATAAAGATAAAGAAAGAAATGCAGGAACTAGCCTGAGCTATTGAGGCTGACTCAATGGCCATCTGGTAGGGTGGCGCCTCCCTTAACTTACTAAGAGCCATACATTAATCAGGCCTCCTGCTGTCCCCGAGAAACCTCAGGCCCTTAAAAATTCCTAAACGTTTTAGCCTGCACATACTATTCTGCTGACTTGTAATCACCTTGCTATGTTTGCATAAGCCAATCACATGTAATCGCGCCAATTCTCCCCATCCCTTGACCCTTACCCTTTAAAAACCCATAGCTTTTGAGTTTCAGGGTCGACTTCCTCTGTCTCCTGCATGAGATATGAGTCGAACCAGAGCTCTGCCAATAAAAGTGCCTCATATGTTTGCATCAAGAAGGCACCCTGACTCCCGTGACCTGAGGACCCGAGGGAGTTCCTCACGAGGGTGTTCCTACAATAGTATATATACATCACCCTAAAAATTCCACCAGAGAACTCCTAAACCTGATAAACAGCTTCAATGCAGTAGTTAGATATAAAATTAACTCAAACAAATCAGTGGCCTTTCTAACTAAGGTGTGACTCTAACTAAGGAAGTACAAGATATGTATGACAAGAACTTCAAGTCTCTGAAGAAAAAAATTGAAGAAGATCTCAGAAGATGGAAAGATCTCTCATGCTCATGTATTTGCAGGATTAACATAGTAAAAATGGCTATCCTGATGAAAGCAATCTACAGATTCAATGCAATCTCCATCAAAATTCCAACTCAATTCTTCACTGAATCAGAAAGGACAATTTGCAAATTCATCTGGAATAACAAAAAAACCTAGAATAGGAAAAAATATTCTCAACAATAAAAGAACCTCTGGTGGAATCACCATGCATAACCTCAAGCTGTACTACAGAGCAATTGTGATAAAAACTGCATGGTACTGGTACAAGGACAGACAGGTAGATCCATGGAATAGAATTGAAGACCCAGAAATGAACTCACACACCTATGGTCACTTGATATTTGACAAGGGATCTAAAACCATCCAGTGGAAAAAAGACAGCATTTTCAACAAATTGTGCTGGCACAACTGGACGTTATCATGTAGAAGAATGTGAGTTGATCCATTCTTATCTCCTGGTACAAAGGTCAAGTCTAAGTGGATCAAAGACCTCTACATAAAACCAGATACACTGAAATTTATAGAGGAGAAAATGGGGAAAAATCTCGAAGATATGGGCACAGTGGAAATATTCCTAAACAGACCAGCAATGGCTTATGCTATAAGATCGAGAATCGACAAATGGAACCTCATAAAATTGCTAAGCTTCTGTAAGGCAAAAGACACTGTCACTAAGACAAAAAGGCCACCAACAGATTGGGAAAGGATGTTTACCAATCCTAAATCTGATAGGGGACTAGTATTCAATATTTACAATTCAATTTGCTTTTATGTATTTAAGTCTATATTTAAGAAACAGAATTAAGGCATAATATCAAATATTGGTTAAAATATCAAATATCACAATGAATCAGATTTAAAAAACAGGAATCTATGTTAAATTTTTATTTAATGAGAGATATAACACCAGAAATGTTCAAGTATATCATCACTATCAAATCTATTGACAAATGAGCATAAAGAAATGATTAGCTTATTCTCCTTTGTTTTCTGTGAGTATATGAATAAATGACCAGAGTTATTTTCATTTGAAAAAAAATAATTTGAGTAATCTTTTTAAAAAACTCCATGTACTACCTTTTAGTCATAGGATTTTCAAATAGAAAATTGAAATATTTTTCATAATATATAATGTAATTTACTGAGTTACTGGGTTTCTCATTCAGAGAAGAATATCAGATAATATTTAAAATGAAAATGAAATGCTATGTCAATCCATTAATCCCCCTAATTTATGCATTTATAGAAATTATGTCACCTAGACTAGTAGACACTAAAGTCTCTAATATTCAGAACTTGTCAGGACATTCACATTTCAAAGCAAGTTCACTAATTAGAGGACATTTGCTTTCATTCAGCCTATAAACTTATACAAATTATTAGTTTATATTTTGCTGCATATGTACTAGATGAACAAATTATACCTATGTATATGGCAGCTGTTATTTCATTAAGATTTTGAGATATAGTTTGTTCCAGTATAAATTTTACTAATATAATTATTTATGGTTTTTAATGCCTAGTTTTATAAAAAAAATAAACAGAATGAAGAAATTAAAATAGCGCTTCAAGTTATAAAATTCAAATATATTCCAATCATTAAAATAGAAACATAGAAAGGGTTTTGTTTTTGGTGGTGGTGGTTTTTTGTTTTGTTTTGTTTTCTTTTCTTTTGTTTTGAGACAGGGTTTCTCTGAATAGCCCTTGCTGTCCTGGAACTCACATTGTAGATCAGGCTGACCTTGAACTCAGAAATCCGCCTGCCTCTGCCTCCTGAGTGCTGGTATTAAAGGAGTGTGCCACCATGACTGGCAAAATAGTAAGTTTTAAATGTTGTAGAAAAATTTAAATCCCACAGTAATTAAATCTAATTATCTCACTACATAAGAACAGCATATCCATTCATCCATAGCTTTAAATCACTAATTATATTTTATAATTATATAAAATACATATAAATGCCATTTATAATTCACATGAAAGTATATATCTGCCAAAAAGACACAAAAAGTTTAGTTCTAAAGATACCATCTGCCATGTTTATAGATCATTGCAATATGAGGGTTGGGAAGAGAATAAGACCCTTAGGTAATTGTTGACTTAAGGGAACAGGGCATTTTTACATAGAACAGAAGCTGCACATAGGAATGCACAGTGATTATGACAGCATGCACAAGCCTTGTGCAAGGACATGGTATAACAGCACCAGCATGGAGATGGAGATGTACTTGAAACATCACCAGGGTGCTGTACCTATTGACAGTGTTAGCTGCTGGTAAAATGTGAGGCAGTTATGTATAATAATGTAGCCCTAGATAAATCAACCATGTTTAAGTGGATAGCCACAAATTCAAATCCAAGAATATTTAGGTAACATAAATTGGTCAAGAAATTTGCATTTATGATATTTTATAGGAGAGAAGTTTTTTAAAGGACAGTAAAATTTGTCTGGGTGGAATTAGGGAGTTGGGTCAGGAAGAATTTGAAAGAGCTAGGATTTGAGGGTCAATTATGACTAAAACATATTTTATGAAACTCAAAAATTCAAGGATTTTTAAATTATTCATATGATTTTAGCCCAGTGTGACTTTCTACAGGCATATAGAACAGATTAATTAAAATCAAGTACTTTACTGTTTATCCTAAGTCTTTTCAAACTAACTTATCTGTTTTATTGGTTTTTGTTTTTGTTTTTCCCCATTTCTCAAAGTCCTATGTTACCTAAGATCATACTATAGTGGTTAATCAGTCTGGACTAATCTATCTGATATAATTTCAAAGTGATGAGAATATGCAATTTTGGCATAATTATATTTGTCAGTATAATAAATGGCATACATTATATACATATAAAATTATATTTATGTTGAATTTTTCAATGATTTTTTTGATCCCAAAGAAATGTAAAGATTAGAATTATTACTGCTTCCTAATTTTTCAAGTTGGATTTTCATATAGATGTACATAGTTGATCTTCAAACACATTCAAAATAAAACTTAATAAACTACTAGCTATATTTATCTCTCTGAGGTAGCTTTACTTCCACTGTGTATTAGTTGGGGGACTTTTATTTGCATAACATCCTGCCATAGACAGAATAATGTATTGTTAAGGAGAAATGTATGTCTTACATCCTTTCCTCAAATTATACTAGAAAAACCGCTCCATACCCTACTTGCATAGAGATGTCCTTGAGTATTAATACGTTATTTGAAATTCAGAATATTGGTTGAAATGTTTACATGTTTTCAATAGTGTTCATCCATGGATATTATAAAAAAAATCATCAGTTTTTACCTTGCACACTTCCTCTTGATTTCTTATTGAATCCTATGTAGTCACAAAATTTTGTCTAGACATTGGCATGCATCCTGAATTACATTATGATGTCCTTGTAGATCAGTGGTCCTCTACCTATAGGTCACAACTACCTTTTAGTCAAATGATCCATTCATAGGTGTTACCTAAGACCATCAAAATTCACAGATATTTACATTGAGATTCTAAAAGTAGGAAGTATATCATGTTATAAAGTAGCAATGAAAAAAATTGTGACTGGGGAACCATCACAATATAAAAACTGTATCAAAGGGCCACAGCAATGATATGGTTGAGAATTACTTTTATAGATAATTTTATAAATTCTACATAAATACAATGTACAATTCTAGTGTTTAAGTGGACTTTCATGTTTTTATACAACTTTCAATATTAGTATTTTTTAAAATTTCCCTGTTAATTAATATTTTATTTCTAATGATTTTAGACTTGCCTATTTTCTGATACTTTTATTTGATTTTATAATTTAAATATTTCAATACACTACATATTCTATATCTCTTTATTAACATTTATATCCAATGTTTTTAAATAGGTGTACTCATTAACAGCCAGACTCTACTGAATAAAATATTTACCACATTTCTTCTTTTGATTATTTCAACTATTAGTAAGTTTTAAACTGCTTTGTAAATATTTGTGTGGCTAAGAGCAATCAGTAAAAGAAAAAATTAACACTTTAGAAAAGAGTAAGATGTTTTAGATTAGACAACTTACTTAAAGTTTTATTTACATTGAAATTTTGAATCCAAAGAAATATAGACTGGGTGAATGTATACAATGTGAAAATTATGATTCAACACACATATCAGGTGAAATCTAACACTATTTGTAGTTTATAGAAGTATCAATCTGCAGACATTATATAGGATATTTGAAAATATATAGTTGAAAAATAAATGGCCAAAAATTATTGTTAGTAGTAGTTAAATAGTCACAAATCTAAAGAACTGTAAAGATTTTTCATTGAGATACAATGTTTATATATTGTAAGATATCATTGAAGAATTAATGAAATTATAGTGAAATTGTATATTGTATAAACATTTAATGTTATAGGTGTCCATCAAGAAAGCAATAAGGGAGGATGATTTGGGCATTTGAGTTAACCTACATCATCTCCAAATTGCCATTGACCTTACACTGTTTGTCAACATCGTTGGGAACCAATATGGCCTGACCCCAGGATGTTTGACGTTTTCTTGTAGCCTTGTACCCTCTGCTTATGAATTGTGAGAAATCTTGGCTGGATGTTGAATGCCTTGCATTCTGAGTAACATCAGAGAAGCATGTGACACCATGAAATTATGTGGAGAGCCTCAATATCATTGACATTAGCAAGCTGTGGTAGCTTATTGCTTTTCAAGTAGGATGAAATATTAGTGGTCATAGATATTACTCATTTCATATAAAGATGATTGAATCATTACTTAGATCTGAAAAAAATCTCTAGTCTGATATACTCTTTGACAACAGTATGAAAGATTGCACTGTCAGTGTTCTTGTAGAACTTTTGGGCCAACATTAGGTTTTATACCTGCTCGTATTCCATGGACAAACAAATCATTAATATTCTACCTTCCAGAAAAGATGTCACAGTACTAGAAAACAGATTCCTTGCTAAGTAAAAGACAGGGCACTTGGGATACATTTGCAAAGATTAGAATAAAACTGAGCTCTACCAGATATGCCCAGAAAATACAGACTAAGTCAGTAATACTTCCTTTTAGAGGTGTCTATTTTATTAATAGGAGACTATCAAAATGACTTTGGTGTCATTTCTCTCTTTGACAAAAAATATTAAAGCGTAGATTGGGACTTGTGTAAAAAAAAATCCATGTAAATGGCACATTGGTGACAGGAATCAACTTGGAGCCACAATTAATATTGATTCTGAAGAACTAAAGCAACACTTTGATCAAGAAATTAAATCAATATTAATAATAAGAAATTAAATTAATAATAAAAATCAGGACAATAACTAGTAGAATCATCTCTCTTCTGAATGTTCAGTGTAGACTTCTGTTAACTGTACTTACATGGATTGTGGTTCCCTGATACACACAGTCTTGCCCAGATACATCTTCATAGCATTCCTGGCACATTAAGATTGCTCATTGAAGCAAATGGAGTAAATTTTTGAAAAATGAATAGCATCATAATTGTAGAGATATTGCAAGTGCAAATATCTCCTGGCTTCCCTGGGTTTCTACAATGTTTGCACAGATATGTCCAGAATAATTATGGGTCACAGCTCATATGACATTTGAATATTTATCAGTAGGCATAAGACCTAAATCTGACATCTATAGTTTTGATATGGTTTTATTAGAAAAATAACTGGATTTTTGTCTGTAGATGAACACCTTGGATGTCAGTTACTACTGGATATTAAAGGAAATTGAAGATGGACAGAAGACAACTGAGGATTACATTGATAAGAACCTGAATGATGCTAACTCTGGTTCTGTTAAATCTGTGCAATTTACTGCTAGTCAATGCCTACATGTAACAAAAATGAGAGGCCAGACATTAAGAAAATTAAATAACTACTATAGGAGATTATTAAAGCTAAATGTGTTGAGTATATAGTATATAGTATACAGTATATATACATATATATATATATATATATATATATATATATATATATATATATATGTGTGTGTGTGTGTGT
>NC_034594.1:9181413-9185607 GCF_900095145.1 Mus pahari | reverse complement strand
TCAGAAGATGGAAAGATCTGCCATGCTCATGGATAGGTAGAATTAACTTAGTGAAAATGGCCATCTTACTTAAAGTAATCTACAGATTCAATGCAATCCCCATCAAAATTCCAACACATTTCTTTTTACAGACATTGAAAGAGCAACTCTTAACGCTAAGTGAAAAAAAAAAAAATACAGGATAGCCAAAACAATCCTGAACAGTGAAAGAACTTCTGGAGAAATCACCATCCCTGTTCTCAGACATTCTATAGTGCCATAGTGAAAAAACACTGCATGGTATTGGCACAGAGGCAGACAGGTGGATCAATGGAATCAAATCCAAGACCCAGAAGTAAACATACCATCTGAGAGACAATTGATTTTTTTTTAATAAAGAAACTAAAACCATACAGTGGGTGAAATTATGCTTCTTTCATAGCTTAGTGTGCTAATGAATTCCTTCCCTGCGAATGGAGGCATTATTTAGTGGTTACTGGGGGAAAGAGTGTGCAAAGCTTTACATGTTCATGAGCACAGGTATGCAAATAGGACATTTTCTTCAATGGTGCACCATGTGTGAGTTACCTATGCTTGGGTAAACAGTTCCTTGCTATTCTTTTTTGTAAATAATTGCTCACTCATGCCTCTATAACCCTAATCACATACATAGTTTCACCAACATTGACTTTGGTTTAAAATGAAAGCTAACAGAAAAGTGGTACTCCTTAACTTGAATAGAAATGAAGAAAACAATGAGATGAAAAGTGAACACACGCACACATGCGCACACACACAAACACATGCACATACACATGTGTACATACAAGAATTATTTTGATAGCTTATAGGACTTTTCTTCTGCAGAATTGGTGACATCCCTGGATGTAATCCAAATAAGAATGTGTACACATTAAAAACATTTGGAAATGAATTAATTGTAAACTATGTTTACCTAAAGGTGGTTAGTGGAGCAGTTGCTGCCACAGGACAAAAGGATCTGTAGGAGTTCAAGGTAAACCAGATATACATAGTGTGTAGATCAGTCAAGGCTACACAGTGAGATCCTGAATCAAATCAAGTAAATGAACAAGGAAACGAATAAAAGAATCCTCCTCCATAGACACTTACATGTGCAATGACAGGGTCTCCAGGTGGCCAGGCACCCCTATTCAGGCAGGATTGCAGGCTTCCAGGATCTTGCTTTCTTTATGGTCTGGCACCCTTGCCATTCTTTTATTCTAGTTAAGAGAATGAAAGGGCAACGTAAAGAAAATTTCAAAAGATCATTTAAATCCAGGTTCACAAATGCAGTATGAGGCCATGTTACCTCAATATCATCTCCATATCAATCTTAAGACATTTTAACACTTAGATAAAAGGAAAAGCACTTTGAATTGAACCTTACACCACAAGTTTATACTACTGTTCTATAATGGGAGCTTTCCTTGCTCCCCACAATCCAAGGGTCTATTTTAAGATATTTTTAATGCAAACAAACTCACATTATTTGACAAATGGTATTGGTATATCTTGTTCATATTTACCCATCACCCTTTTTTGTCTTTTACTTCTCCTGTTGACCCTTTCTTCCTTTAAAGATAATTAATGCTTTACAAGTTAAAGCAACAATTTCATTTGAGACAGCACTGAAAGCTGAAAAATAATAGGTGACTTCTCGAAAATCACACACTAAGCTATTTGGAGGCCAAGAAATGACACTGTCTGATATCTACTAGAACCCCAGAAGAGCTGGTGACTTAGCAATTTGTGAAATTACTTAATTTGCTCATTTTAGATAATCAAGAGATCTTCCTTAGCAAATGATTACTTAGAGTTTTAGATTGTATCTAATAATCAGGGTACTACTGATTATTGGGGTAGCAATGCTACTGATTCCTTAGACAACCTATATGAATTTTAGCAAGCACTTCATTGCTTTTATTTCCTAGTTCAACTATCTTTGATTATGAATGACCAAACCACTTTAAAAGTCTTATTTTTATCTAGAGGTAAGACTTTATAACTGTACCACCACTGATATGCTTGAATTTTATTTAACTTTAATTTCTGAAAGTCTTTTCTGTGTTATTACAATCATCACTGGTGCCTATGTATAGCTGCCATGCAACCCCCAGAAATAAGTTTCCTTTTAGTTAACTACTGTCTCTGACTCTTTAGAGTCCTTTCACTGCCTTTTCCATAATAACATTGGACTGACCCTTGAGAAAAGTTATTGGAATTTGTAACATATGTAACTTTCATACCTAAGTATTTATTACTAATGAAGAAATGTTTAAGAGAAACTCTAGAAAGATACACACTGTAAGCATAGTCATTGTCTTCTATAAGAGATACTCATATTTCTCTGTGTTAATAATGAGCACATATATAATTCTGGTATGTAGAGAGTTATCTCTGAGGAACATAAGTAATATAATTTCTTCGTGAGAGGCACCTTGCCAGTCATTACTTAACATGGACATCTCATTAGTCAAGGTGGCATTGTCATATGCTGGTCAATAAGGATGCATGCTCTTGGACTCCATTCTTGAATTATACATTGTGTGATAGGCTATGTTCTCTTTATTCCCTATAGATGTTTTATATAGTAGTACCTTCGAAGAAATGTATGAGAAAAGATACAGTAAAACAGTTCTGTTTAAATATTAATGTTAGTTATTGACCTAGATTTTCAAAGTCAAAACAAAACCAAAACAAATTTATTTATAAAATAGATATTTTTTGTTGGAAAAATCAAAGCTATTATGTAATTGTTCCTTTTCATGTATTTAGTGATATTTATTCTGGAAAAACTGAGAAGTAATCTACAGTCCTTTAAAAGATACTAAAATTTGTTGGAAAATTCAAAGTTTTTTATATAAGTATTCCTTGTGAAAAAAAATTCCAGCTCCCTAAATTACACTAAATATTCTTAAATATACTAAATATACTTAAATATATTAAATATACTTAAATATATTAAAATTCTTCTATAATACATGTTTGAACTTCTGCTTCATCACATGTTTCTATATAGCCTATAGACTGTTCATTTTTCATTTATGTAGTATTCACTTAAATTTCAAGAGTAAATAGTACAAAATATTTGCTAATATAACATTCAAAATTGTTAATTTTGGGTTACTTGTGTTGATTATTAATTTTCTGGTGATTAAAATTTTTCTTAAAGCATTAAAATATTACTTTAGGCACAGCAAATTAAATTACTATAAAATTGGGTGATATATCAACTTGAACATTTTATATAAATATATACATATTTATGAGTATGTATAAACTTTTAATAGCTAATTAACTATTTACAGTCTGTATTAAATTATTTTTATTTCTTGCTTATATAATGTATAAAGTATGATGATCCATAATACATGAGACCTTGTATACCTTGTACTATATACAGTCATATAAAAATCTGACTGTACAACTTCAGAAGACATGATTTTATTCAGTGAATATACATCTAAGATTTAGTATAAAATTACAGTTTTTGTTTCTTAACTAAATTTTTTTTGTAAGTTATAGGATATAGAGAGTTTGAATTAACTTCCAGCATATAGTTTGCCCATTAAAACGTGCTGAAAAAGCACTTCCACGTAAGCAATGAGAGCAGTGCAGCTGTGTTAGGGGATACTGTGCTTATATACCATTTTGAAGTTCAATATATTTCAAAGTGCATGCATGTCTTTTGTTCTTGGAAAAGTGGGTCATGATTGAATCTAATTATAGCAAACAGAACATATATTGGCTGATTTGAGAAGAGAACACTATTTTCTATATGAAAATTGAGGACATTACAGAAAAAACAAAGAAACACTATCAAGAGCATAGATAAGAGGCTATTATAGAGAGGTATACTGACAGAATAAGAATTATGGAGGTCATACTGTACAGATGCAATAAATGTTTGAAGGACATTATAAAGGAAAGCAGAGAGAAAAAACATGGAACCACCTTGGTTAGCTTTGTTTTCTGAACAGCCTTAGAGAGGATTGCATTCGACTGCTTACATCTTTAAATGCTATGTAATCATATGAAATGGAAAGATCATAGTGTACGTAGGAAGAAGCTCTCAAGCATGGGCTACAACTTTTTTTTTTTTTTCTCCATAACATGGACTTTTTCCATTTTTTTATTTATTATTATTTTCTTTATTTACATTTCAAATGTTATCCCGAAAGTTCCCTATACCCC
>NC_034594.1:9154206-9180656 GCF_900095145.1 Mus pahari | reverse complement strand
ATTTATGAAATTCTTGGGCAAATGGATGTATCTGGAGGATATCATCCTTAGTGAGGTAACCCAATCACAAAAGAAGTCACTAGATATGCACTCACTGATTAGCGGGCTACAACTCTTGATAAATACATTTCAATGTACTACCCACTGTAATACAAAAAGAACAACTAAACCAGAACCAGGGAAAAGGTATATGTTACCTCTTGGGTCCTTCAGTAAAATTACAACTGACTATCTTTCTTAAAAATAAAATAATTAAAATACTTGACAATTGAACCACAGCTAGAAAAGTCCAAGAAATACTGAAAAAAAAAAAAAAAAAGAAAGAGCTTCTAAGGACCTAGGGATAATCTTCTAGTGAATAGAAAGTTCCTTACTGTGTGCTTTCTGACCTTTATCTTTGACTGCATTTTCAGTTCTACTGGTATTTCTGTGTAATATTATCACAATTAATAAGAACTTTTGCTATGATTATATGCTATAAAATTGGTTATGACTAAGCAAAAAAACTTGGCTAAAATATTTCATTAAACATATATGAACTATAAATTATAATATTCAGTATGTAATTTAATATAAATGTGGCAAAAGAGGGGTTATATGTAATTAGTGATTTTTGTATCTATAATATATATGATATATATATATATATATATATATATATATATATATATATAGTTGAAAATGTTTTAAAAGGTAACCAATACTATCTAGACAGCTAGGACTTGGAGGTTGCTACATTCACACTATTTACTAAATCAAAGTTTCCAGGTATCAAATCAAACAGCACTTTTCACACAGAGAGATATTAGAAGTGAAACCTTGATTTACAGCTAGACATGCTACAGTCTTGTGGTTAACAGAGCTTATCAATGCTTTCTGGCACAATTTTATATTTATGTTTCAATAAAAGCTATAGCCTATAGCTGAATAGGACATTTTAAATAAGATTTTAAATTACTTCTGCACTCTATCGTTGGAGAATTATGAGACTAAAGCCATAGAAAAGATGTTTTCTTGAGAGGCTCATCACAACTTCTGAATGGGACTAAAGAGAAACAAAAGTAAGAGACTACAACTGTTTGATACCATAACAGAAATAGAAAATGATTTATCACACAATCTTCCTCCATTTGGAGAAAACATACACTTATAAATATACATTCTCGTAAATGTGTGTTAAGATATGTATGTGCATATAATAATTGTGTATTTAAATATATATTTTATATGTACCATATAAATTATTTTATTTAAAGATTGTTACACACACACACCCCGAGCTTCCAGGGAATAAACCACTAATCAAAGAGTACGCATGGGAGGATCCATGACTCCAGTTGCATATGTAGCAGAGGATGGCCTTGACAGGCATCAATGAAAGAAGAGGCCCTTGTTCCTGTGAAGGCTGGATGCTCCAGTGTAGGATAATGCCAGGGTGGTGAAGTGGGAATGGGATGGGGGTGGATGGGTCGGTGAGCACCCTCGTAGAAGCAGGGGGAGGGTGGATAGGATAGGGATGAGAGGAGGGGAAATCGTGAAATGGGATAATATTTGAAATGTAAATAAATAAAATATCCAATAAAAAATAACAAAAAATAATTCAGAGTCATGGAAAAAGATTGTTTTGTTTTTTAATTATTCTTGCATTTATGTAAGTGCACATGTGTGCAGTGCACTCAGAGGCCAAAGGAAGGTATTAGGTCTTTTGAGTCTATCTACATGGGTACTGGGAACCAAACAATCTTCAACAAGAGCAGTGCATACTTTAACTGATGTAGCATCTCTCTAGCATTCACTTTCATATATTTCCATGTATAAATTTGAGCCGAGCATAGTGGTGCATGCCTTTAATCCCAGCACTTGTGAGGCAGAGGCAGGTGAATTTCTGAGTTCGAGGCCAACCTGGTCTACAGAGTGAGTTCCAGGATAGCCAGGGCTATACAGAGACACCCTGTTTTGAAAAAAAACAATAAATAAATAAATAAATAAATAAATAAATAAAAATAAAAAAAAAATAAATTTGAACCAAAGTCATGACTGAAGAAGAACAAAATTATTAAATCACATGACTGAAATATTGCAAGATATTTCTGTTCTCATACACATATCAGCACAGTGATGCATATGGGTCTATATAGTGGTTGAATTAGGGAAAAGCTGGAAGAAGCTGAGGAGGACAGTGATCCTCTAGGAAGCCTGAACTAACCTGGACCCCAGAGATCTCTCAGATACTGAGCCATCAACCAGGCAGCATATACCAACTACTATGAGGCCCCCAACACATATACAGCAGAGGAACACCTAGTCTGGACACAGTCAGAGAAGATTTACCTAACCCTCAAGAGATTTGAGAACCAAGAACGAGGGGAGGTCTTGTGGAGATGGGATGGAAGGGTGGGGACATCATCTTGGAGACAGAAGAGGAGCTATGAGATATGGAATAGTCAGAGGTTAGACCGTGGTGGGGGGTAGTTAAAGTTTAGACTGTAAAAAAAAATTAAAGAATAAAAATAAAATTAAAAGAATAAAATAAATAAAACAGACTCTGTAATATATTGAAGATATTCTGCATCCTGATGTATCAAATATTCAATAAAAATTTAATTTTTACATGAAAATAAATAAGCACATTGATCTCATTAGCAAGATTTTATTAGTAGTAAATATTTGGTTAATTTAGTTATTTTGTGTATCTTTATACCTGGAGTAATAAAAAATGTTTCTACAGTAAATGAGTTCAAAATTGAAAATGTCAAACCATTTATGTTGGAAGGAATATTTTCTTCAAAACCCCATGTGATCATGACCATAACAATGTGTTCAATTTTTGGGAACTAAAGAGGGGGGCCCTGGGGAAGAGGGAATGGGGAAGACCATGTCCCACCAGAGTTTTACCTAGTCACTGGTCTGTCAAGCGTGGGAGGGTTGCTATCTACCTTCCATTCACCCCTGGGTGGGCATTCAAGCCTCTGACCTACTCTTCAGGGGGTGGCCAAAGGGTAGCCCTACCTGGAAACCCTGGAGCTACTTTGCTAAAGCCACTGGGGTTATGGGAGAGATGGAGAAGGGAAGAGGTTCTTGCAGCAGATCTTGTCTGGAGCACAGGAAGGCCTTCTAATGGGAGATTAGAAACAGCTCATTAAGAGAAAGTTTGTCCCATCCTCCAAGCGCAGTGGGCCTTGATGAGCAGAGACATTCTATGGTTTTGGAGCTTTATTATAGAAAGGCAGGGAGAAAAGAGAGAAGGTAGGAGAGAGAGAGAGAGAGAGAGAGAGAGAGAGAGAGAGAGAGAGAGAGAGAGAGAGAGAGAGAGAGGAGAGAGAGAGAGGAGAGAAGAAGACAAAGAGAAAGAAGAGAGGAGAGAAAACAAAGAGAGGGAGTGAGAGTGAGGGGGGTAAGAGTTAAGAGAGACAAGTAAGAGAGTAAGAGTAAGAGGTATGAGAGCAAGGTGGGGCTGAACAGCCCTTTATATGGTCTTTACTGTTGCTAAGTAACTGGGATAAGTTTAGCCTGAAGGTCAGAAGCTTGGGTCATTGCCTAAGTGACTTCTAGCCATGTTTCTCTTGTGGGGGCTGGGGGGGGGTGGTGTCTGTAACTTAGGCAGGAGTCAGAGTTCCAGGAGCATACGGAAATACCTACTGTGCCATGTAGGTGAATTATGACTTCGGGTTTCAGACCTCTGCTCAACTGGAGACTAGCCTGTCTGTGCATAGTCCAATGCCCCACATTAAATATTGTGCTCCTGAGGTTTATTGCTGCCTCTTGACCATCACTGAACTCTTTTTCCAGGACTAATCTGAAGGGCTTTTTTTGTTTGTTTGTTTGTTTGTTTGTTTTTGGGTTTCTAATAATTGCTCATTTCCCAAATACCATCTGTAGAATCTGATTCATCCCTTTGCCCATGTTGGGTTGAACAACACACACACACACACACACACACACACACATAGATACATGTATCTTTATAACTAATAGCTGTAGCTTTCTATGGAGTCATTTACTCTGCCTTTCCCTGTCTCTCTCCATCCATTTCTCTTTATTTTCCCTTTCTCTACATCTTCATCCTGTTCTTTAATCCCTCCTCAATCCACTTTTCCAAGAGAACACTAAGATTTCTAAGGATGTTTAATTGTCTCTATTTGTGAAATATGCCCCAATTTTTGATGAAATTAAAACATTTCATGAAGCCAAACAAATGGTGAGGCAGAAAGTAAAAAATTAAATTTAAAGTGGGTCTAGGCTCACTAATGAAATATATATATATACAGGGTTTCCAATGTAAAACAACTTTCAAAGTCATTGTCCATATATCTTGTTTTATTGAGAGGTCTTAAGAAATCAGTAAATATAAAAATAAACCATTGAAATAACAATATAAATGTTTAAATGAAGTTCATTATTTGATGCACAAGAAATCCACCAAAAACTTACTAATATGATAATGTATGTAACTTAATATATCAAACTTTGTATAAAGTAATTAAATTAGAATATTTTAAATGTTAAAGCAGTAAATAGGAACTTTGAAATATTAATTTGGTGTTATAGATTAAATAATTAAAAGCACATTTCCTTGGAAGCTATTCCTATGAATTCAATGAAAATTTAATTATATATACTAGAAAATTGAAATATAATATTTCCATATCTATATTAAAATACTATTGTTTGAGCTAAGTTTTCAGTTGTATACCAGTAATTTTAAAATTTACACAGTGAAAGGAAACATTTTTCTTTGCAATATACAGAAAACAACACACACATACATATGTACATACACATACCACACACACACACCCACACACACACACATGCACACACACACGCACACATATATGTCATATAAATAATGAGAAAAAGGGGTGAAATATTTGAAAGACTGAAGTCTATACCAAGTTACTTCTTGACCTTATAAATATAAGTTTATGAAGGAATATAGACACCATGTTTACTATGGTATCAATGTTTTATTTACTGTGATCACCACACTGTAAAATTCATTTTGAGATCATCAACTGATATTCTATGGCCTTAAAATAATATTGTCCCATCTCTGTAAATATCTTCTGTTATTTTCACGTTCAGGATATTGAACAATGACTTTGAAATGTTTTATGATATTTAGCTTTGTAACATGGATTATTTTCTTTAACATAAATTCATAATTACAGGTTCACCCAATTCACCAAAGTGGCAGGATTTACATGTTTCTAATATCAAACAGAAATTTGTCGTGTACACACACACAGTTCACCTTTTCATATTTTATGACTTTAATTCCAAACTGTTGGTGCCAAGGATCAGCCCTGACTTAGATGTAAATTCTGAGTAAGGGGAGTTTGGGAGCTCTAAAGAACATCTTGAAGATAAATCCTTGGTTTTAAGCTATATTCTGCTTGAGACAGCTTTCCAGATAGCTTTCTCTTGCATTTTCAACAACTCTCTTGATAGTTTATCTCTTGCAGATTAAAGTTTAGTATTATATTTACATATCAATTCCATCATTACCCCAGGTTCCCTTTTGATTTTCCCAAGAAACAGCATCTCTTGACCCCAGTCTCTGGATTCTTAGAAAAGGACAGAAAGCACTTAAAAAAAATAGCCTTGCAAATGAATTCAGAGATCTGCCTGTCTTTGTGAACACAGATAGGCTAGCTGTGTCGGATGTCTTTCTGTTATTTTCATTCCTACCATGCCTGGGCCTACCATAGCTCTGTCTCAGGCTGACCTTGAACTCAGGAAACTGCTTGACATTGTACCTGCATGGCTTTGTACCTTTCTGAAAAGGTGGCTCACAGTGCACATTCCTCTGTTCTTTTAGATCTGCAAAGCTCTTTATACGATTCATATTGCATCATTATGTTTTACATAGTTGAGAAATGACAGATTTTTGAACTCATGTTTTCAGAGTTCTTTCCCATGGACCTGAGGGCTGTTTTGTAGGTCTCAGGATTTATCATTTTGCTAAGACGTTAGCCATACCCTTGCCTTACCTAATAATTTGGACTTTAAGATACACTTTGAGATTCCTACATTCTTGCAATTATTAAAAGCTTACATAGCAAGATCCACATGTGGAGGAAGCAGAAATTGTTCACCAGTCTTCAGCTTTGCAGTTACTTTCCATGTTGATCTGTAAAGAGTTGGCTTTTTCTGCCTCACCTGTATGCCTTCCAGTTAGGAAAGCTGATATAAGTTTGACCTCTGCAGTATCTCTGTTTATAAACCATGATGTTAATAGTATCGAAGAAAAAAGGTCTTGCTGTTCTACTGGTTCTTAAAGTATAAAGAGACACATTGATCCTCCTATATGCTTTGGCCTCAATGACTCTTTTTTCTTAGTTTATACTCTGACTTTAACAATCATATTAGACCATGCTTGTTTGACTTAATGATACATTTTCTTTGGTATTTATTAGATTAAAAACCAACCAGTTAACAAGCACAGTTGTTTCAATCACAACACTTACATACAAAATAAAAACAAAACATTGTCACTTTAGAATACAATTCTGGAAGAAGAAATGCCTATGCAAATGATTTGAGTACTTTCATCTTAAAGAAAAGTTGATGTATGAATTGCCATTTTTTATGTACATTTATAACATAAAGGATGAATGTGCCTTTGCTCATGTATATTTGACTGAAACCTAGATAAACAAATTCTATATTTCGATTCAAGTGCCCAAGTCCAATATGACATCAACAAATTGCTTTCTAATCTGTGGAAGCTTCCAAGATATTTGATATATGTCATGACATCATGAAACCACAACTTCTGACAATCTGCAGCTTCCATAATTAAGACATCTGGAAGTGACTTTGTGATATGGAAAAATAATACAGGATTATCAACATGACATGTGTGAATGAGTAAGCTTTATGAATATTGAAATATGTCTGGTATCAGCACCATTTATAAATTATTGATTTGCTCATGGACATAAAATTATGAGAATAAAAATGTGAGAGAAAAGAGTGGTAATATTCTATTTGCAAAAATAGTGGTTGGTGATCACACTAACATTTCTCTTAAAAACTTGTCAAATGCATCATATTTCTTTCTATACAATAAAATACCTTATAAAATTGGGGCAATTAAAAATGTGTTTAAAATAAAAAATTGCACTGTTGGCAGATCAGCTAGAAGAACATATCCCACCTACAGGCAATAGCTTTTGGGATAGCCCTTGCTCCAATTATCTGAGATCCACATAAAGACCAAGCTGCACATCTGCTACCAAAGTCCAACCTGTGTTTGTTTGTTTGTTTGTTTGTTTGTTTTTGGTTTGGTGATTCAGATTCTGAGAGCCCTACAGATCCAGGCTAGTTAACTCTGTTGGACTTCCTGTAAAGTTCCTATTCCTTTTGGGGCTTTAACCCTTCTTCTTGTTTTCCATAAGAGTCCCCAAGCTCCATTCACTGTTTGTCTGTGGGAGTCTGTGTCTCTCTGAGCCAGTTTCTGGGTCGAGCCTCTGAGAGGTCAATCAAGTCAGAATTCTTAACTGTCCCAGTCAAGATGATTATATTTTTTCTCTTTCTATCCTGGTTTTCTGAATAATCTGAGCAAGGAGAATTACTCAAATACATGCCTGATGCAAGCTGCCCAGGATTCTGATTCCAGAAAATTTCAGTACCACCGTTCAGATGCCTGTCATAATTAAAACGGTCATTCCAATCTGACTACCTGCTGTTTCCAATACCACTATTGAGTATCACACCAAATACATAATAGCCTGTAATTGTGTCTGTATCATAAGCTTGTTCTTCTACAATTCTTTCTTCATACTGGCCAAATAAATCTTTCTGAATTGTAATTTCTTCCAAACAATATTTTTTTTTTTCAGAGACAGGATTTCTTTGTATAGCCTTGGCTGTTCTGGAACTCATATTATAGACCAGACTAGCCTCAAACTGAAATAACTGCCTCCCTCTGCCTCCAAAATGATGAGATTACAGGTGTGTGCCACCAATACCAAGCTGGAAAAATTCTTTGGGATAATTTTTCAGAGGTTTGACCTTACTATATTATAAAATGGGGAAATCTGTGCTTCACTCTTAACTATTCAGCCATGTATCGTAGTTATATCTTTAATACTCAACCTTCTGGACCATGGTTTTAAGGTAGAGAAATATTTCTGTCTTTCATCACGTGTTTCCTCTGCATGGGCTGCCGATGTCTTATGAAATGGCTGTATTTTATTGAAAGATATAACAAGGATCTCAGTTTCACAAATTGTAACAAAATGCTTCCAGCTGTGAAAGCTAATCTTGAGTTTCATCTTGACTACACCTTGAATTCACTAAAAACCCAAGCCTTTGAGAATATCCATGTAGTATTTTTACTTACTTGGATTTTTTTGTGGTAAGTAAACCATCATAAATCTATAACACTTTAGGTCGAAAGATCATCTTTAATGTACCTTCTTGTGGCAGCCTATTTAAAGAAGAAAGAAAAAAGACCTTATATTATCTGCCTGCTTGCTCTAGATCTTACTTCACTGGTATTAGAGCCCACTTCTTTGGAATTTCGATGTACACTGAAAACCATTTAATATTTCCAAACTCATGAACTAAAAAACTACCATATTAATGGACATCCCATTGGTTAACAGCCATTGTTGGAACTGCTGGATCAGTCTAAGCCACTCTAATAAACACACACACACACACACACACACACACACACACACACACACACACTAGGTAGACAGATTGATTGATGGATGGATGATGGAAAGATAGATAGATAGATAGATAGATAGATAGATAGATAGATAGATAGATAGATAGATAGCCAGACAGATCAGTTCTGCTCCTCTAAAGAAACTTAACCCTACTATTGTCAAAACTATCCTGAGAGGTAGATAAGTCCCTCTTCATGAGAAGCACAGCTGGAAAATTGTCATCATTTGTATATTAGAACATTGCTGTTTCTACTGTAAATATATATGCATCTTTTTCTTGATATTTTCTCTAATGATTTTAATAACATTCCGCTTCTGCCCTTCAGCAGTTTGTTTTACTCAGTAACAAATTTTCAAATAACTTTAAGTCTCATTAGCCCATGTCCTTTTATCTGTGTGTCCAGCATGCTTTCTATTTGGTCACCACATGTTTTTGCTCATGGGCTTTAAAACTTTTATGACAGTTGTATTAACACTGTCTCATCAACACTGAATTACATAGCCACTGTCACTTCCTTCAAGAAGGTTTCATGAGCATTACACATGCAATCGTTTTACCTATTAAAATACATTGTAGTAGAGGCTGCTTCTTTTATCTGATGTACTTTCCCATTTTACATGTATGTGTTGTGTAGGAACTAGGCACATTTGCTTCCCCCTAAAATTTATTCTCAGTGCAAACAAAACCCAAGTCTTTGCTGTGCCTATTTGTACTGCCATTCTATCTCACGTACCTGCCACAATGCCTGGCACAAAATAGACAATAAATGTATATTGAATGACGATAGATGAAGAACATACCTCACAACTATAATTGTACAACTGACTGAAATTTGCATTTTCATCATCTTCAAATTACCTTCCACTTTGGGTAGAAGACTGCTCTATATCTGGAGTCTAGTTTTCTCTGGAAGAACTGCATCCATTGAAGCTAGGATCTCCATAAAAGCTATTTTATAGGAAGTGGGAGCATCTTCTAGATTTCAGGTCATCAGAAACAGAAGTATACTAGGAGATGAAAACAAAGCATGTACCTTTAGTGGCTGGTTGTTTCTTTTTACCTGTTTTATAATCTTATATATGAGTTTGTACACAGCATCAAAGTAGTACATATTAAAAGCTGAGTGATGGTTGGGATTAGTAAATGGATATCTAATTAAATATTTTCATGAATATTTAATATTACCCATTAAATATCTCCAAAAATAAAAAAGTACTCTGTGATGTATAGGTTCATAGTTTTCTGAGCAGACAGAAACACTGGGTTATTTATGTATAGTTTTTATTAATATTGTCTTCTATATTTTTTATATCCCTCATACTTTCTAATGGACTCTTTCAGTGTCTTCTTTGCAATATGCTGAGACCTAATTAGTGTAACAGAACATGTAGTTTGAATACTAATTAACCTGCTGGCATGACTCTTTTCATATTCAAGAAGTATATGTGAGAATACATGCATTCAGACCTCTAACCTTCACAGGGAAATAAAGCTCACATTCTGTTACCATTTGAAACAGGTTGTGTAGGAAACAGAATATTTATAAGTAATAATAAATATGTTGGGAGTAATGAAAATAGAAATTAATTAAAATTCATCTTTTCTAAGTGTGTACATATTTTTAAAATCCATTTTATACATCAAACATACCTCATTTTTAATTTCCCACTGAATCCATAAGGACATAATACAACAATATCTTCCTTAAGATGAAGTTACAATATTAAAGCTTCAACATGATGGGACATTGTCTTGCAGGAATATTTATTTCTCTCTTTCTTTAATTTGCATATTGAAAAGCCAAATTTATACTTCATGCTTATAATTCTCTCCTACACAAAAGTCTGCATGGATAGTTACAATGCTTGAGTATGCCCTGCTTGACAAACGGATGTAGTCATGCCAATTTTAGGAAATAAATCATTAGTTTTGGCAGAGTGAGTCACTTCCTACATTATTAACCGTGAAAATTATGCAACTCAGGCTCTGCAGGGTGAAGTCTGTCTGAGGAAATTCTGCCTTTCAGCTTTCACAGTGGTGCTTACAAATCTGTCTCATGTCAACATTTGTCTTCTCAGAGGGTCTCTAGAAGCTTGGACAAGTCTTTTTGTGGATCCCATCTTGTTTACAAAATTATTGATGAATATTAAGTGAATAAGAAAATAAAGGTTTGAAAATATTTCCATAAATGATATTTGAAATGCCATTCTGTAATTGATTTATTTTAGCAACTTATTCACATTTGATGATGGCTTGGAAAATAAATGCTTTCTTCTAAAATACCCATGTTCATAAAAAGTAAATTTAAAACATAAAACCATAGAAAATGGATTGATGTCATAATTAAGCAACTTAATTCAAATCTGCATTTTAATAGTCAAATATTTATTGTATACTAAGAAATATGGTGCTTTCCATAGATTACATCTGAAACATTTAATTCAAACTCAGAAAAAGAGGATTTGAATACTATGGTTGTAATGCAGTATTGAAAATTTTTTGTATTTCTTAAATTTTCTGTATTTGAAATTTCATGTAAAAAGGCTTAATGCATGGTGAATTGGAAGTTCTATGTCTTAGAAAGAAATGTAAGCAGTCTATGGCATTGAGGTAACTCTTCCATTGCACTAAGATTGTGCTGAATTATCTGCAGGCAAGGAGCAGGCACCACAGTAACAGGAATACTACCCACACTGGCAACTGAACAATTACAGACATCAAAAGAATCTGGGGATATAACTAAGTTGGAAGAGTGCTTTCATAGAACAGATGAAGCCCTGGGCTTGACCATCAAGATGATAGAAAGCAGAACTGTGGGTGCAGATCTGTGAGCTTAGCACTTAGGAAATGGAGAAAGAAGGATCAAGGCCATCCTCAGCTATATAGATGTAGGCTAACCTGACTTCCAAGAATCCCTGTCTCTGATAAAGCAAAAAGTTGATTTAAACATGCATTTTAAAATTAGTTTTTATAATTAAGAATAAAAATTTTAATTAAAATATTAAGTATATAAATGTCTGACAGTGTATTATAAGCAATATGATATCTCACGTTATTTAAAGGAATGAAAGACATCGATGTAAGGTTAGTAAAAGTAATATTGATTTCTCTTCTTCATCCAGTTCATCACATAATTCTCCTGAAATAATCCATGTAGGTCTTTGTGTTAAGATTGCAGGTGTATCCTCTTTGTCTGAATTTACTTCAAAAGACAAAAGTAATAGGAAAGTTGACCTAAATACAGTTTCCATAGTGTGTGTGTGTGTGTGTGTGTGTGTGTGTGTGTGTGTGTGTGTGTGTGTGTGTGTGTAATATATCTTGTAGCTGTAGGAGGTGGTATAGGAAAGCTACAGTACTGTTTGATTTCTTTTCAACTCTGTCTCAGGAGAAAACTGTGTGTGAGGTGGAGCATGCCTGGAATCTTAGAAAGGAAAACAACCTAGGAAGTCTGAAAAGCAGTGGGTTTCTTTGATTTTTTACACGTGGGTATGTTTCTCTAGTCCCTTCACTTGCTCTTTTACAGTCTACATACTACTTTAGCTATGTTTTCTAGGTTGTTTTCACAGATATCTAAGTAATGTCATTGCATAATTTCTACCTCTGCCCTGGTTTCCCTTCTCTATTTTGAGTTCTTAGGAGGTGTGCTTTTCCATGATTATTTCAAATGTTTTCACATTGGGGATGTTCACATTTTCAATGAAAGTCTATCTGCTTTGTTGATCATAGATATCCATGGGCATTCTCATCAAGAAATGCAGCTGCCAATCTCTTCACAATTTTCATCCTCTTATTTTTTTTTTTAAAAGAGTCACAAACTTAGTATATCTCACAGAGTTTATTCAACCCCATACTTAATCCTGTCTTTGTCATAGCTATCTACCTAACTGCTCTAGAAAAAAGAAAGCATTCAGGGTCACTTATGACTTTAGCTTTCCTTACCATTGAATTTAATGCTCTGTGTTCTGTAATTCCAAAGCAGAGGCTGCCATTAATCCTTTCTGCTTTCTCTTTTGGTGTGATACATTACTTGATAGTGTCTTTCTTTGGTCAACTTGTAATTGTATGACATTTATTTTCTCCATGCCTCTCCATAGTACTTAAATTGAAGCAAATTCTTTGGAGTCTTAGAAGTTATTAGAATAAGGAACAAAATAGGCATGAAAGGATATAGGTACAGAGACAAAATTTAGAGCTAAGATGAAAGGATGGACTATCCAGAGACTACCCCATCCGGGGATCCATCCCATCATCAGCCACCAAAACCAGATACTAATGCACATGCCAGCAAGATTCTTCTGAAGGGACCCTGATATAGTGGCCTCTTGTGAGGCTATGCCAGTGCCTGGCAAACACAGAAGTGGATGTTCACAGTCAGCTATTGGATGGATCACAGAGTCCCCAATGGAGGAACTAAAGAAAGTACCCAAGGAGCTGAAGGGGGATGCAACCCTGTAGGTGGAACAACAATATGAATTAAGCAGTACTCCTAGAGCTTGGGTCTCTAGCTGCATATGTAGCAGAAGATGGCCTAGTCATCCATCATTGGGAAGAGAGGCCCCTTGGTCTTGCAAACTTTATATACCCTATACAAGGGAACGCCAGGGCCAGGAAGTGGGAGTGAGTGGGCAGGGGAGAAGGGTGGGGATGTATAGGGGTCATTTGGGATAGCATTTGAAATGTAAATGAAGAAAATATCTAATAAAATAAAAAGAAGTTATATAAAAATATATCTTGATTATATCTCTGAATGCAAGTAGTGGCAGTGTGTGTTTTTCTGATGCAAATTCTATTTGTATTCTTTTTCTTCCTAGTCTGTTACACATGCACACAAACACACACATACACACACACACACACACACACACACACACACACACACACACACTGTAAAGCACAACCATCAATACTAATGATATTTCTACTGGGATAATCTATTTGAAGAATGATTTATTTTCAGAGGTTGACAGGGATTTCCTGACATAATAACTTTACACATTTGTCCTCCGTTCTAATAGATATGTTGACTGTATCATAAACCTCTCTCCAGCATTACCCACATTAATCAAAACTAAATATGTACATTCAATATTTTATTATTTTCAAATAACATTATTTTTCTTTCTAAACATCTCCACTTCATCAAACACTGGCAAGGTCATGACTCCCACTTTTGCCTCTCAACAACACTCTGGAAGTTGTATTGCTAGGGCCTTAGACAGATCTTAGCTACAGTGAAGGTCATTGAAGATCAACAACTTCCTCATAATCAGAATCTTGTAAAGTCAAAAATGGAGGCTGCATACACTGTTACCAATCCCTGTGCTTCTCCTACTCAGTTGTACATAAACAAACTGAGAGTCACAGATGAGAAGTATTTTATTAATGTCTAGGCTTGGAAAATGGGATGAAGAGAGTGTAACTTAAAGAAAAGTATTCCTTGTCTTAAAATGAAAGATGTTAAGAGTTTTATGGAGCAACAGAGGAAGAATTTTGCACTCGGCAGAGCTTATATCCTTTGACATATTTTTGACATTTTTGACAGATCTATAGACAAGAAGTTTGAAAATAAGCATATGGCCTCATTTTCTGTGCCCTTGTTAATATACCAGTTTTCAAACAAAATCTATAAATAAGTAAAGAAAAACTCATATCTGTCATTCCTTAAGATTTAAGAGACTGTATAAAAAGTAATCTACAGGTGGTTAAAAGGACAGAGATAGAGTTAACAGGCTTTATTGTAGCCTGCTAAATGAAACCTATTTCTTGCAGTAAAGCCTAGTTATTTTGCAGATTTAGTTTTTCTCTTTCATTTTAATTCATCTTAATCTGTTATGCTTCATGATAATTGGACAAGAGTTGGACTTTCAATAACACAGATAGTAAAGCATCTGCTAGGAAAGCCATATTTGTCTAGTGCCAAAAGTTTGAGGTTGACACAGTGAGATCTCTAGCCATTGTCAACTCTATTTTTTTGGGGGGTGGGGGGTGGGGGGATGTTTCCAGACAGGGTTTCTCTGTATAGACTGTCTGTCCTGGAACTCACTTTGTAGAACAGGCTGGCCTCAAACTCAGCAATCTGTCTGCCTCTGCATCCCAAGTGCTGAGATTAAAGGTATGCACCACGTCCAGCTCATTGTCAACTCTTATTAAGCTTGAATGTTTTCCTCCATGAAGTTCTCTCAGATCTTGTTCACACTCACCTCTTAAGATGTCACATTTTACTGTTTAATGGACTCCCCATGTCTTCCAAACTTTATAGTATATAATTTTAATGTTATATATAATATTGATTGGTTCATTGATTGAACTTATAAGGACATCTTGCTAAGGAAAAGATAAGAGAATGCTGTGGTGTCTGTGAGAAGGGCTTGGCCTTTTTCAGACCCCAATGAACTTAGTTTAAAGAACTAGAGTCCTAGAAAAATTGATGACCAGTCCTGAATGCTGTCCTGAGAGACAGACTTTCAGGATTGTGTCACAAAATTTCAAAGAGCAAAATTTATCAAACATACATAGTTTTTAAAATACTTTCCAATGTAAAATTTTTATTGCTTACTAGGAAATTTCATATCATGTACCCTAAGCTCCCAGTAATCCCAGGTGTATTCAACCACCCTTGTAGCCTCTTCACAAAAGGAAGAAGAGGGGGATGAGGAGGAGAAGGAAGAGGAGAAGGAGGAAGAGGTGGAAGAGGAAGATGATGATAATGAAGAAGAAGAAGAAGAAGAAGAAGAAGAAGAAGAAGAAGAAGAAGAAGAAGAAGAAGAAGAAGAAGAAGAAGAAGAAGAATTCTATTTGTATTGCGCATATACTCACTGAATCATGGCAAAACTCCCCATGGCCATCCACTTAAAAATTATTCAGTCATTAGAAAGAAATTTCATAGGTAAGAAAAAGTGAGCAAAAGAGACTGGAGAGATGTGTGAGTTGTTAAGAGGACAAGTTACTCTATCAAAGGATTCAGGTTTAACTCCTACCATCCTTGTGATGGCTCCTAACTGCCTGAAACTGCAGTTCAAGGGGATCAAATACCTTCCTGTGGTCTCTAAAAGTACCCACCATACAAATGATATGCTGGGATATACATAGGCAAAAGACCTATAGATACAAATTGGATAAAAAGCAATAAACTTTCCACATATTTCCCCAAGGAAATAAAAGCAAAAGAAACATGACATTTGATTCTTTTTACTGCTGCTTAGAGTAAAACAGAGACAAAAAAGACAGAAAACTGCAATATTTTTCATAAATAAAAGTACATGTTTCACATTAATTGTTGGAATATGTTAATGTAAATACTGTATTCTAAAAGCCATAAATTACCAGTGATTGAGATTTCTTAACTGTTCATTCTAGATAGGACTACCCTACTCAGGATTATACTCAGGTTAACTCACCATAACAGCAGACAAAGAAAATGATGACATTCATGTGGAAAAATATCCTGCACTCACTGAAATTAAAATAGTAGATAAAACTCCCAGTAAAGTTATTTTTCTTAACTTGTCAAAAAATTACAATGAAGACATTAAAATTCATATTTAATAGTTTAATCCTGCTGTCCTCTATTATAAGAATCAAGCAAGGTTGGCTTCCTTCAATACTATACTCATGATATTAGTAGCAATATTGTCTAATATATCTGGAATAACACAAACAAATAACAAAACAAGGTATAAGGAGTGATACAAAAATATAATTCTTAGTTGACAGATAACATTAAAATCTGTGTACATAACCATTTCTAGATGGTAGTAGATCAAAAAATTTTTCCATGTTCTAGAATACAATGGTTGTAGAATTTGAGATTTAGAAGTAAACAATAGCACTAACATTAAAATTATAGAAGTGAAGGAGAAAAATATGTACACCATTTACTTTCATGCTTAAATTGTGAATCAACAAACTGAAGAAAACAATTAAGAGTAAAATTAAAGTACTTGAGAGATTTATTCCCTATCTATCCATCCAACGAAGCATTATTGTTGCAAATCAACTCCTTGTTGTGAGATCCCCAAATCAATATACTTCCTTGTGAGACCATTGCATACTATTTGTAAATACCAGTAAACCCAGTCTAATGATTCTGTAGAAAATTAATCAAACCTGAATGATCAATACCATCCTAAATAAAAGTAAGAAATAGGAGTTATGTTAGTTCATCTCAGAACCTTATGGATTCATACTAATTAGGAAGATATGGTAACTGAAAGATTATGACCAGTAGATTAGCCAGTTTCCTCATTCACTGGCACTAGAACCATAAAAACAAAAACAAAAACAATCAGGAAAACAACTGATTTTTATCTGCAATGCCTACAACTCTATGTAATATGTTATGCTTCTTTTCCTAGGTTTCTCAGCTTCAAATATATACTGGATAGGTTTAAACACAAAGGATTCGCCATTGTAAAATAGGAGCATAATGACATACACATAATGACATAACTTTGCTCCACACTCCTTTTCTTTTATGAAAGCAACTCTTTTTCTGCTTCTTCACAGAGCAAATGCATATCAACTCCATGAATCTGTTCCTTATCTTGGTTTCTTTTATACTAGTGAAATTGTTTAATCTAATGTCTTTTACAAAGTCTATAACATAGGCTCCTTGGATATGTTATAAATAAATCTTGACTTATCCTGAAAGTTAATAAGACTTCATGAAATTAAGTAAAAACAGATACCTAGAAGTATCTGAATCACTTTTATTTTTGATAAGCAAACACAACACAGTCAAAGAAACAAATGGTGAAACTCCTTTCCGTCCTTCTTTCTCTTGGATCCAGAAGTGTATTCTTCACAATCATGTAGAAGGAAAGAGAGAAAGGCTTTTTTTTTTCTGTAAGCCCCAGAGAGCTGAATTAAACAGTGTCTCCATGAAAAAGCAAAAGCAAAAAGCACATTCTCTTCTGGTTTGTTTCTTGCCACTGAACAGTTCTTCAGTCACAGTGAAGCTCTGCCTGCCAAGCTGTCCTTGGCAATTAGTTTACTAAAAGAAGAACTTTAAGAAAATACATCATGAATTGAAGACTTTAAATAAGCCAAGTAAGAAGTGTGATTTGAATCTTAATTACTGCTATCCATGGTCTTCAATTTCTTGGAGAGGATTAGTTGTTTTTGACATTGCTTTGGATTAGAATAGACTAAGAAGGAAAACCATAATGATGATCTACAATTTCTGCCAATGAGAAGGAAAAAAAAAAACTAGCTGTAGAACTCATTCACCTCCAAAGAACAATCTAAATAAATGACTGATGTAAAATCTGTAAGAAAAATTATTATATTCAAAAATTTTAGCATGAAGTAGCATTATCAAATGGGGATAAGAAAGGAAACAATGTTTAAGAAATAGAGTTGTTGATTTAGCTGTGGGCTAAATCCATCGCATCTGACCTTACCATACAGGATTTGTTTGGACTAAACATCAAAATGTTTTTGTTTTTTTCTTGTTTTGGTTTTAACTTCAGATCTTAATATCAAATTGTATTTTTCATTTTCAGTTTTTACTAAACATCTCAAAAGTTCAAAAGGATGCATTTGGGAACCTTGGCTATGTCAGTGGCCTTCAAAAGCCTGTGACAGCTCTCTTGGCAGATCTTAATGGTCCATTGTAATTGCATCCATAGAAGGGCAACACTGCACAGGTAGAGACTCTTTCTATTGCACTCTCTCAAGTTACCTTTAACAGCAGAAACAGATTGGTATGAGTTGCTTTTACAGATAGATTTACCCCAGTTAAGTGAGTCATTCATTCTATAGTTTTCCTCTTAATGTGCATGGTGAAATGTTTCCTACTCCTAAGGACTAGTAAAAGAACAGATATCAGCATTCCTAGTTCCATGCTGCACAGCAACATCTGAATTGTCACTCTGTCTGATGTTAATAGAATAAGTTTTATATGTCTAAATAGAGTATCATAAAATATACAAGAAAATCAAAAGTTAGTATACATCAAATGAAATTTTACATTTAAATGTTATAAAAATCTACATGAATACCACAAGTATACTAACTTAAATATCCTTGAATGCATAACTATTTTGAAAATATAGATGTTGACTATTCCCATAGTATACCATGTTTTTAACATATGTTGTTCAACAAAATGTAAGAACATGGGGGGTGATACTATTTATTTTGCAATTTAAAGAGTCATCATATTAATAAAAATAGAAATCAATAACAACATTTTGTATATAAACATTCATCTTTGGAGAAAAAAACTGGAAGATAGCTTGAAAACAATTATTATGATCTTTTTCCCTTTTCTACTTATGTAAATATTTTCACAGAATATTGTCAGGACTAGTAATGAGATAAAATATAAACATACTTTCTTTTAGTCCTTTAGAAAGTATGCTTTATATTTAACACAAGTCTTAATAGAACAATATAATAGTACATGAATCATTTAATACAGCTTATTATGCCAGAAGATTGAGCAAGACTTGCTAAGAAGAGATGACCAGGCATTGAATAGAAGAACACTATTCTGTGAGCCCAAGCACATAAGAACTTCCAGCCAATTACCTTTCTAACATGCAATTATTTTAAAGATTGAATGTCAGTCTCAAAGTGAAAGAACACGAGGAAATGAACTCAATATTCTTGACAGTCTCAGACATTTATAAATGTAGAGAAGGTTTCCCACCGTCCCCAAAAGCAGAATGCCTATGTGGACATGGTGTTCTCTGTGATGCTGAAGGAAAAGAATGCTTTTGTTTCTTTAATTCAGTCATGGGAAATTTTTCCAGTTGCAGCTAACATAGATGCTGTGTTATGAAAATGCAGTAGAAAGGGTGTCCTGGAGAAATCAATGGTAATGTTGTCAAGAGAATATCAACAAAAAGCAAACAAAACAAATGATGCTCACTCTCTAACTAGGACAAAATGAATAAGCAAGAATCCCTTTTTCACCATGTCACTACTATATGTGTCACAAACCAAGAAGCCTTTTTTGATAGAGTGAACTTTTGAACATGTCATTGCCCCCAAGCTAAAGTATGTTATTAACATTTGTTCTTTGTGAATGCTTAAAATGTTACCATTTCTCTTCTATTTCAAGATTGGCAAAAACTAGTCGCTGACTAGTAACTCCAATTTTTAGTGATCTTAAATCTCCCTTAATATCTAATCATAACAGTCTTAATTTTCAAGCCCCCAATTATTTGATTCAAAATCTTAAATTTGTGTTGGAGAGACACAGTGATGTGACACTAGAAGCATTTTTAACCCTCTTGTTTGGCAGTCCATTTGTTTAATGACTCCAATGAACTCTGTCCTCTGTATGGATGTGTTTTAATGAAAATAATGCTCTTCAAAATTTTATTTTATGCAATAATAATTGTTATTACAATCTATAAAAATAATCAACTTTTGTTCTAAAGTCCTTCCAATTTCAAAACACTAATATTTTTGGTTTGCTTGAATTAACATTAAAATCATGTGTTTGATGTCTGCCTCTAAAGGTAAGATAATAAGAATATGCTACAAGTCAGATCTGAATTCTGCTTTTCTATTTAATTTCTGCATAAACTAATACTTAAAAGTTAATGGCATGCTTCTATCAGTATTTTGGATAATTTACTCTTTGACAAAATGGGAAAAACTTTGCTTTGCAAATATTTAGGGCAATAGATGAGGAACAAGTTCAGAGTAGAGACAACTGTGTGTTTGTTCCTAGTACACTAAAGTACAATGCTGTTGGAAGATAATGCAGTTTGATTCTCCAGGAATTATTTCATTTATATGAGTCTCTGTAAATGGCATACTAGGTATAACTACTCCATTCTTATATGATTCTATGCAATACCAAACTATATTTAAATCAGCCCTGGGCCAAATACACCATTAGAATCACAGACCATATGAAGCTTAACAAGAAGGAAGATCAAAGGGTTCAATCTACCTAGAAGGAGAAACAAAATAATCACATGAGGTAGAGGGACAGAGGAACCCGGGGGAGAGAGGGGAGAGGAAGGGAAAAGATGGGCAGGATCAGGTATGGAAAAAGACAAGAAAGAAGTCTAGAGAGTCAGTAAATTAAGAGAAATTGTAATGGTGTGTGTGTGTGTGTGTGTGTGTGTGTGTGTGTGTGTGTGTGTGTGTGTAAACTTGGGTATCCACTAGAAGTTCGAGAAGCCAGGGAACTAAAAGATTATCAGGACCAATGGGGATGACATTAGCTGAAATACCCAATATAGGGGAGATAGAACCTGTAGAGACCACCTTTAGCAGATAGGCATGGCTCACAGTTGAGGGATGGGGCCACCCAGCCATCTCACAAAATTTTAACCCAGAATTGTTCCTATCTAAAGGAAATACAGGGACAAACATCAACAACAACAATAGAAAAACATGGGGCAGAGACGAAAGGAAAGGCCATCCAGAGACCACTCCATCTAGGGATCCATCTCATCTGCATGCACCAAACCCAAACACTATTCCTAATGCCAAGAAGTGCTTGCTGACGGGAGCCTGGTATAGATGTTCCCTGAGAGGTTCTGCCAGCACATGACTAATACAAATGTACAAATGCAGATATACATAACCAATCATCGAATTATGCCCAGGTACCACAATGGAAGAGTTAGAGGAAGGACTGAGGAGTTGAAGGAGATTGCATTCCCATAGGAAGAAAAACAATATCAAGAACCCAGACTCCCCAGAGCTCCCAGGGAGTAACCCCCTAACCAAAGAGGATATAAGGAGGAATCCATGGCTCCAGCTACATATGTAACAGACAATGGCCTTATCTGGCATCCATGGGAGGGGAGGCCCTTGGTCATATGGAAGCTTGATGCCTCAGTGTAGGGAGATGCTAAAGGGGTGAGGTGGAAGTTGGTGGGTGGGTGGAGGCAAAGGGGAATGGGATGGAAGGAAGAACTGTGGAGGGGAGACCTGAAAGGGGATAACATTTAAAATAAAAATAAAATACAAATACACACACACACACACACACACACACACACACACACACACACAAGACTGCCAAAGATAAACAAAGTGTATGCAATGCTTTTACTTTATTTTTCACTCTAGAGCTTCATAGAATGTTTTCATTTGTTATTCAGTTTTTTTTTTGTGTGTGTGTATATGAGTATTTGCCTGCATGTATATTTGTAGCATGTACATACATGATGTCTCCAGAGGTAAGAAGAATGCATCAGCTCTACTAAAACCAGAGTAACAGGTTTTTGTGAGTCTCAATATTGTTATTTGGAAATGGAACTTAGCTCTCTGGAATGACAACTTTTAAATGCTAAGCCCTACATCTAGCCAAATACAATTTAATTATTTTTAAAATTAATGTTGGCTAAAGTTATATCCCTTTGATAAATATCTAGTTTTTGAATTGGTTAATATTAAAAACTCAGTTAATATTAAAAATTGAGCTTCTTTGGACTTGAAGGGTTATCAAAAAGGAGGCCACGAATTTATGAAGGTTACATATTGATGAGGGATATTGGGAGACATGACCATGCTTCATTAATGTACAAAATTCTTAAATAATAAACACATTAATTAATAAACAACACACAAGCAAACAAACAAAAGTTTTCTGTGCTAGGTACAACTCTATTGCTTTGAAGAGAAATCATGACCATTGATAATACCATTAAAGAAAGTATTTAATTGGGACTCAGTTATGGTTTCAGAGGTTTAGTCTATTATCATCATGTCAGGGCAATATGTAAGCAGGTACTACAGCCATAGTTGAAAGCTATATCCTGATTTTTAACCACCAAGAGAGAGATAGAGATAGGGATACGGAGAGGGAGAGGGAGAGGGAGAGGGAGAGGGAGAGGGAGAGGGAGAGGGAGAGGGAGAGGGAGAGGGAGAGGGAGAGGGAGAGGGAGAAGGGAGAGGGAGAGGGAGAAAGGAGAGGGAGAGGGAGAGGGAGAGGGAGAGGGAGAGGGAGAGGGAGAAAGAGAGAGAGAGAGAGAGATTCTTTTGAAGCCCATACTCAGTGATATGCTTCCACTCAGTGATAGATATACTTCCTCAAAAAAGGTCATACTTAGTTCAAGAATACCACAAATTCCAAACCTTCTCAAATTGTACCACTTCCTGGTGTCTGAGTATTGAAGTTTATGTGTCTATGGGTGCCATTTTTATTATAAACTCTGCACTTTCTGGCAGCTAAATATTAAACTATTCACTTATAAGTTGTAACATCACTTGTTATTGATAAGCTTGATAAATAGTTGTATTTTATTATTGTTTCAAAATTACTTTGAAAATATGGAAAATATGTGAAATAATGACACATTAAAATAAACAGCATAATATCTGCATGTCGGATATGAGTTTTGACAAGTTTTAGTACTCAATGTACTTATGTTAGTATTAATTGAATAAAACATGGCTTGCTACATATTGACTTAGCCAATAATAAAGAGACAGCTTAACACACATATGGTAATATTTAGTTAGTTTACAACATCTAGGAAAAATGTCCTGAAATAAAACAGATACTATGATATGAAACTTAAAAATGTGAAATTTTGCATTTAATAATATATTAAGTACTACTTCATAATAGAAATTAACTATATAGTTTAGAATTACTGAATAATAATTTCACATATTTACTAAAAACTGAGAAAATATATGTTGACTTTTTAAAAAATTAGGCAATATAATAAAAATGAAGAATATAAAAATTAAGTTATGGGTAGACACCAGTCTGCCATCTATACCTGTGAGCTGAGGCGGTTCCACAGCCAGCTGTGCAGGGGTCCTGCCAGGAGAGACCTGTTCTTCCAGGAGTGTTTTGCTTACAGGCTCAGAGGTGAGACAGCCACTTTCACTCCAAAAACTGTGTGGAGTGGGGATGGCAAGCAGCACACAGGGCTCAAGATCAGTAGATCAGCTGGGACAGGATACTTCCAATCCGCCATCTGTACCCACTATCTTGGGCTCTTCCAGAGCCCTCTGTATACAAGATCTGCCAGGAGAGAGCAAGTCTCCCAGGAGTGCTGACAGAGGCTTACAGACTCACAGGAGGAACAAGTTCCAGCTAGAGACAGCAAAAACATCTAAAACCAGAGATAACCAGATGGTGAAAGGCAAACACAAGAATCTTAAAAACAGAAACCAAGATTAATTGGCACCATCAGAATACATTTTTTTCTACCACAGCAAGTCCAGGATTCCTCCAACACACCCAAAAATCAAGATATGGGTTTAAAATCATATGTCATGATGCTGATAGATGATTTTAAGATGGACAAAAATAACACCCTTATAGAAATACAGGAGAGCACACTTAACATGTAGATGCACTTAAAGAGGAAACACAAAAATCCCTTAAAACATCACAGAAAAACACATCCAGGTGAAGGAATAGAACAAAACCATCAAGGATATAAAAATGGAAGTAGAAACAATAAAGAAATCACAAAGGGAGACAACTCTGGAGATAGAAAACCGAGGAAAGAGATCAGGAGCCATAGATGCAAGGATCACAAACAGAATACAAGAAATTGAAGAGAGAATCTCAGGTGCAGAAAATACCATAGAAGACATTGACATGACAATTCAAAAATGCAAAAGGCAAAAAGATCCTAACTCAAAACATCCAGGAAATCCAGGACACAATTAGAAGATGAAACTTAAGGATAATAGGTATAGAAGAGAACAAAGTTTCCCAGTTAAAGGGCCAGTAAATAGCTTCAACAAAATTATAGAACAACAAATGCACTAAACAAAGATATAATATTATAAGCAGTAAGAGAAAAAGGTCAAGTAACATATGAATGCAGACCTATTAGAATTACACCAGACTTCTCACCAGTGACTAGAAAAGCCAGCAAATCCGGGGCAGATGTCATACAGACCCTAAGAGAACACAAATGCCAGCCCAGGCTACTATCCCCAGCAAAAATCTCAATAACCATAGATGGAGAAACCTAAGTATTCCATGACAAAAACAAATGTAAACAGTATTTCTCCACAAATCCAGCCTTTGTAGGATAATAAATGGAAAATTCCAACACAAGGAGGGAAACCACACCCTAGAAAAAGCAAGAAAATAATCTTCTTTTAACAAACCTAAAAGAAGATAAACAAAAACAAACAAAAAACAAAAAAACTAACAAACAAAACACAAAACAAAACAAAACAAAACAAAAAAACAAAAAACAAAAAAACATAATTCCACTGTAAACAACAAAAATACTAGGAATCACAATCCTTTTTACTTATTGTCTCTTAATATCAATGGACTCAATTCCCCAACTGAAGACATTGCCTAACACACTGGACACATAAACAGGACCCAACATTTTGATGCATACGGGAAACTCACCTCTGAGACAGAGACAGACACTACCTCAGAGTAAAATGCTGGAAAACAAATGTCCAAGCAAATGTCCCAAGAAACAAGCTGAAGTGGACATTCTAATACTGAATAAAATCAACTTCCAACCTAAAGATATCAAAAAAGATAAGGAAGGACACTTCATTCACATCAAAGGAAAAATCTATCAAGAAGAACTCCCTTTTCTGAATAGCTATGCTGCAAGTGTAAGGGCACTCACATTCATAAAAGAAACTTTACTAAATCTCAAAGCACACATTGCACCACACACAATAATAGTGGGAGGCTTCACACCCCACTCTCAGCACTAGGCAGATAATGGAAACTGAAATTAAACAAAGACATTGTGAACCAGAATTTATGAAACTGAAACAAATGGATTTAACAGGTATTTATACAACATTTTATCCTAAAACAAAAGAGTACATCTTCTCAGCACCTCATGGTACCTTCTCCAAAATTGACCATATAATCTGTCACAAAACAGGACTCAACAGATACAAGAAGATTGAAATAATCCCATGCATCAGATTACCACAGTCTAAGTATGGTCTTCAATAACATCATAAACAATAGAAAGCCCACATATGCAAGGACACTGAATAACAATCCACTCAATGACAACTTGGTCAAGGAAGAAATAAAGAAAGAAATTAAAGAGTTTTTAGAGTTTAATGAAAATGAAACCACAACATACCCAAATTTATGGGACACAATGAAAGCAGACTTAAGAGGAAAACTTATAGCTCTGAGTACCTCAAAAAAGAAACTGTAGAGAGTGTACACTATCAGCTTGATAACACACCTGAGAACTCTAGAAAGAAAAAAAAAAACAAATTCAACCAAGACTAATAGACTACAAGAAATAATCAAACTCAGGGCTACAATCAACAAAGTGGGAACAACAAAGTATTATACAAAGAATCAACCAAAACCAGGAGTTGGTTCTTTGAGAAAATCAACAAAATAGAGAGAATATTAGAATAGAGAATATAGCAGAATAGAGAGCACAGAGACAGTATCCTGATTAACAAACTCAGAAATGAAAAAGAAGACATAACAACAGAAACTGAGAAAATCCAAAAAAATCATCAGATCCTACTGCAAAAACCTATACTCATCAAAACTGGATAACCTGGATGAAATGGACAATTTTCTACACAGATATCAGGTACCAAAGTTAAATCAGGATCAAATTAACAATCTAAACAGTCCCATACCCCCTTTAAAGAAAAATAGAAACAGTCATCAATAGTCTCCCAACCAAAAAAAAAAAAAAAGCCCAGGCCCAGATGGGTTTAGTGCAAAGTTCTATCAGATCTTCAAAGAAGACCTAATGCGGCGGACTGGAGAGGGGACCCGCAGCTGGACCCGATCGTCCTGCGCCTCTCCTGCCCAGGAGGGGTGTTCGCCTGGCGGCTGTCCGCAGGCTGAT
>NC_034594.1:9145840-9154195 GCF_900095145.1 Mus pahari | reverse complement strand
AATCTTTCGGGATAGCATTTGAAATGTAAATAAAGAAAATAATAATAATAATAATAAAAAAAGAAATATAAACAAAGAAAATATCCAATAAAAAAAAAAAAGGAAAAAAAAAAAAAAAAGAAGACCTAATGCCAATTTTCCTCAAACTATTCCAAAAAATAGAAATAAAAAGTACTCTTCCCAATTAGTTATATAAAACTACAATTACTCTGATACCTAAACCACACAAAGTCCCAACAAAGAAAGAGAACTTCAGACCAATTTCCCTTATGAATATTGATTCCAAAATACTCAATTAGATTTTCATTAACTGAATCCAAGAACACATCAAAACAATCATCCATCATGATCAAGTAGGCTTCATCCCAGGGATGCAGTGATGGTTCAATATAAGGAAATTCATCAATGTAATCCACTATATAAACAAACTCAAAGACAAAAACCACATGATCATCTCATTAGAGGCTGAGAAAGCATTTGACAAAATCCAACACCCATTCATGTTAAAAGTCTTGGAAAGATCAGTAATTCAAGGACCATACCTAAACACAAAAGTAATATAGAGCAAACCAGTATCCAACATCAAACTAAATGGAGAGAAACTTTAAACAATCCCATTAAATCAGGGATTAGACAAGGCTGCCCACTCTCTCCCTACCTATTCAATATAGTACTTGAAATCCTAGGACCTGCAATTAGGCAACAAAAGGAGATCAAGGGGATACAAATTGGAAAGGAAGAATTCAAAATATCATTATTTGCAGATGATAGTAGAGTATACATAAGTGTCCCCAAAAATTTGACCAGAGAACTCCTAAACCTTATAAATAACTTCAGTAAATTAGCTGAATATAAAATTAACTCAAACAAATCAGTGGCTTTCCTCTATGCAAAGGATAAGCAGGCTGGTACTCATGGCTCCAGCTGCATATGTAGCAGAGGATGGCCTAGTTAGACATCAATGGGAGGAGAGTCCCTTGGTCCTGTGAAGGCTCTATGTACCAGTGTAGAGGAATTCCAGGGCCAAGAAGTGGATGTGTGTGAGTTGGTGAGCAGGGGGAGGGGGAAGGAATGGGGTAGGGTGTTTTTCGGGGCAAAACCAGGAATGGGGATAAAATTTGAAATGTAAATGAAGAAAATATGCCATGGTGGACCTCAATTTTGTCCTTGATCCACAGGAAAATGGGGTTCTGGTACAGGTGGGCATTGAGTTGACATGGATGACAAACAAGAATAAACACAAGGGAGTGTGGTATCTGAATGTAATTTGTCAAATTGAGCATCTGACTTTTAATACAGAAGAAAATAGGGAAGTTAAGTGACACATTGGCAAGGTACAATGAGGTTAACAGATGCTTAATGACTCTTACACAAAACAGATGAATGCAAACACAAAGACTGGCAGGAACTGGGCAATAAAATAACTGAGACAAAGTCAGCTCTATCTAAGTTCAGCTATATTCTTAGAAGCCAGGTGTGAGGNCTTTACAATCCTGGGGCAAGGGCTTTCATGCCCAAGCCATAGTTCTAATTAGGGAGTTCCACTCTAGTTAACCTTCTCATGAATAATGCAATACTCTAAAACCACAGCATGATCTACTTCCTAAACCACTGTAAATTCCTGTATATGGGAGAGACTTGGCTATTATTCTAAGTGATAGTGTGGGGGGATTTTCTACTAATAAGTAATGTAGTCTCCCATACATAACTATAATAAGAATTCTAAACTTACTTTGCTAAGCTTACCCTGAGATTTCAAACTCTATGTAGTAGATAGTAATTCCTGATTTCTTTCACTATCTCTCTTTCAATACTAGAGGCAATTCTGAATGTCACTGAATAGGCAACATTCTTACTGAAGTCCAAGCCCATCGTCGGCTCAAGGACTACTTAGGNCATTGGTGAAGGCCAGGAGGCAAGGTTCAATTTTGCTTAGGTATTTGGCAAGTCATTCCTTGGAGGCAACTACAATAAAACAATACTGAAAGAAAGCACACAGATCCATTTGCAAGGACATGTTTAGAGAATTCCTTATATGGGATGGCATGGTTCCAGGAGACTAAGTTTCCATGAAACTCTCTGCCTAATGACTGCTTCCAGGTTTCTAGGCCTGTAATGCGAGTCACTACTGGATTGGATGTAGCAAACATATCCAATAATAAAATAGGAATTAACAGAGAAAATAATCAGGCATCTACTATATCTAAATTCTGGCCATCTAAGTAATATCAATATAGATTTTTCAGTCAAAGTTACTCATGTCAATTATTCAAATTCCACCCCCCCTCTCCTCTCTCTCACATCACTGAAGGAAACCCCAGGTTTAAGTAGGAGGTTGGGAGGGAGGAAGATCCTACAGTATGTGCCAGAGACATGGGAGGTGAGAGACTCTCAGGTCTCAAAGGGAGGGATCTTAGATGAATTGTCAGTCAGTAAGGAGATGGAACTTATAGAGCCCACCTCCAACAGGATAACAAGTGAGGGATGGGGTTGCCATCCCACAGTCACAACTCTGACCCATAATTGTTCCTGTCTGAAAGAATTACAGGGATGGAAATGGAGAGGAGCCTGAGGAAAATATGGTCCAGTACCAAGCCCAAAGTGGGATCCATATCAATGGGAGGTCCTAAGGCCTGACAATGTTACTTAGGTATGGAACACTCACAAAACGGGACCTAGCATGATTGCACTCTGGAAGACCTAACAAGCAGCTGAAAAAGTCAGATGCAGATATTTGCACCCAACTAGTGGACAGAAACAACTGAACCCTATTCTTGAATTAGGGAAGGCTGAAAGGAACTAAAGAGAAGGGTGACCCTATAGGAGGACCAGCAGTCTCAATTATTCTGGACCCCTGAGATCTCACAAACACTGGACCACCAAACAAGCAGCATACACCAGCTGATATGAGGCCCCAAACACACATACAGTAGAGGTCTGTATGCAGAGATGATGCAACTAACCTTCAAGAGACTTGAGGCTCCAGGGAGGATAGAAGTCTGGTGGAGTAGGGAGTGGGGATATTCACGTGGAGACGTCTGTGTCCTAAGGATGTAAGGTATGTGGAACAGAGGGTGGGTGAAGTGTGAAGGAATAAAATATGGAGTATAACTAACTAACTAACTAACTAACTAAATGAATAAATAAATAAATAAATAAAAATTAAATCAGTGGCCTTCCTCCACACAAAGGATAAACTGGCTGAGAAAGAAATTAGGGAGACAACACCCTTCACAGGAATCACAAATAATATAAAATACCTTGTTGTGACTCTATGCAAGTGAAAGATCTGTATGATAAGAACTTCAAATCTCTGCAAAAAGAAATGAAGATCTCAGAAGATGGGAAGTTTTCCCATGTTCATGGATTAGCAGGATTATTATAGTAAAAGTGGCCATCTTGCCAAAAGCAATCTACAGATTCAATGCAATCCCCATCAAAATTCCAACTCAATTCTTCACAGAGTTAGAAAGAACAATTTGAAAATTTATCTGGAATAAATAACAAAAAACCTAGGATAGCAATAACTATTCTTAACAATAAAAGAATTCCTGGTGGAATCACCACCCCGGATCCTCAAGCTATACTACAGAGTAATTGTGAAAAACAAACAAACAAACAACAACAACAACAAAAACCTACATGGTATTGGTACAGTGACAAGCAGGTAGATCAAGGTAGTAGAACTGAAGACCCAGAAATGAACCCATACACCTACGGTCACTTGATCTTTGACAAAGGAGCTAAAATCATCCAGTGTGAAAAAAGACATAATTTTCAACAAATGGTTCTGGCTCAACTGGAGGTTAGCATGTAGAAGTATGCAAATTGATCCATTCTTATCTCCTTATACAAAGCTCAAGTCCAAGTGGATCAAGGACCTGCACATAAAACCAGAGACACAGAAACTTATAGAAGAGAAAGTGGGGAAGGACCTTGAACACATGGGCAAAGGGAAATTTTCCTGAAGAGAACACCAACAGCCTATGTATGCTCTAAAATCAAGAATGGACAAAGAGGACCTCTTAAAATTGCAAAGCTTCTGTAAGGCAAAGGACACTATCAATAGGACAATAAGGCAATGAACAAACTGGGAAAAAAAAACTTTACAAATCCTACATCTGATGGAGGGTTAATATCAAATATATACAAAGATCTCAAGAAGTTTCACTCCAAAGAACCAAATAAGCATATTAGAAAATGTGGCACAGATCTAAATGAAGAATTCTCAATTGAGGAATAGAGAATGGCTGAGAAGCACCTAAAAAAATGTTCAATATCCATAGTCATCACGGAAATACAAATTGAAACAACCCTGAGATTCCACCTCATACCAGTAAGAATGGCTAAGATCAAAAACTCAGGTGACATCAGATGCTGGCGAGGATATGGAGAAAGAGGAACACTCCTCCATTGTTGGTGGGATTGCAAGCTGGTACAGCCACTCTGGAAAAAAGATTGACAGTTCCTCAGAAAATTGAACATAGTACCACCTGAAGACCCACTAATGCCACTCCTGAGCATATACCCAGAAGATGCTCCAACATTTAATAAGGACACATGTTCCACTATGTCCATAGCAGTCTTATTTATGATAACCAGTAACTAGAAAGAACCCAGATGTCACTCAACAGAAGAATTGATACAGAAAATGTGGTACATTTATACAATAGAGTACTACACGGCTATTAAAAACAATGAATTTTTGAAATTCTTAGACAAATGGATGGAACTAGAAAATATCTTCCTGAGAGAAGTCATTCAATAACAAAAGAACACACATGACATGCACTCATTGAGAAGTGGAAATTAGCCCAGAAGTTCGGAATACCCAATATACAATTCACAAACCACATGACACTCAAGAAGATGGAAGATCAAAGTGTGTATACTTTAATCCTTCTTAGAAGGGGGAACAAAATACTCCTGGAAAGAGTTACAGAGATAAAGTTCGGTGCGGAGACTGAAGAAATGACCATCTAGAGACTGTCCCACCTGCGGATCCATCCCGTATATAATCACCAAACCCAGAAACTTATGTGGATGCCAACAAGTGCCTACTGAGAGAAGTCTGTTAATAGATGCCTCTAGAGAGGCTCCACCAGTGCCTGACAAATACAGAGGTGATCCTCACAACCTACCATTGGACTGAGAACAGGGTCCCCAATGAAGGAGCTAGAGAAAGAACCCAAGGAGCTGAAGGGGTTAGTGACCCCATAGGAGGAACAACAATATGAACTAACCAGTATTCCCAGAAATCCCAGGGACTAAATCACCAGCCAAAGAGTACACATGGTGGGACTCATGGCTCCAACTGCATATGTAACAGAGGATGGCCTAATCTGTCATCAATAGGAGGAGAGGCCCTTGGTCCTGTGAAGTTTCTATGCCCCAGTGTAGGGGAATGCTAGGGCCAGGAAGTGGGTGATGGTGGGTTGGTGAGCAGGAGGAGGGGAAAGGGGATGGGGGCTTTTCATAGGGGAAATCAGGAAAGGGAACAACATTTGAAATGTAAGTAAAGTAAATATCTAATTTTAAAAAGTTATTATTAGGCCCAAAAAGAGCTGGAAAGTCTGTCAAACTATGGAACTTATCTGCCAAATCTTAAGCAGAAAACAATGGCCTTAGAAATTATAGATAATTTAGCTAGCAGTTTGCGACATCTCAGGAGCTGATGATCTGTCATGCCAGGAGCCAGTATAGAGAGTACTGATAAACAAGTTAACAATATTAAGCATAGTGCCTGTGTGTGAGACAGATATGAAATTAGCACATGTAGGTCCAGATTCTGACAAGCTTTGCAAAAATGAAATTTTCATTCTTTATTGGGCAAGACAGAACTTCAAAATTGCTGTGCCAAAAAGTATAGTCCAACCAGTCAGTCCAGAAATGGCTTGTTAATCTGCCAAGAATTCACAGAACTTTCCAAAAGGCCAACATTGTAAGAACAGGGAATTACGCCATTATGACAAATGAAGGTAGTAAATAATCTATCGTTTTCTAGTCATCAGGTAGGATTGTGAATCTGAACTGTTCCTCTACTGATAGTCTCATGTGTATGAAGCTTTACACTCAAATGATGATACAGTTTTAGAAGATAGTGTACCTGTAGGAGATGGAATTTGGATAGCAAGTGAGTCATCATTGTGCGCCCCTATGCTGCTGGATATATTTGATTATACTGTGAACTCTGAGAGTGTGTTATTTACTGGGAAAAACTGGTTCTACTTGTGACGTGGTGCAGTCCTAGTACACACCTTTCATACAAAGGCTTTCTATTTATTGTAAACTAGATTAAATAACACTAAACATAGTTTAAGTGGCAGATAAAGCAACCAATTGACAGGGCATGCACATTTGAAAAAAAAAAAAAACAACAACAGAGTATGAGCAAGTCAGTAGGAAGGACAGAAAGTTGCACAGGAAGTAGAAGGGAGGGACATTCAATTTTAGGGGTTTTGAGACAGCACTGAGAAGTAGAACTTCCTTTTGGGACATCAACCATGAAGGAAGGTCAGCTGGATGGTTTCTCTGCTTCTGTGAGCTAATAGGCTTTGACTGCAGCATCTGGCTCCCGAGTTTTCTTTGGTAAAAGAGAATGATTGAGATTCCCTTTTAAAAAGACAACACTTTTTTTACAGACAAAACTATATTTCTAGCTTGAAATACAACCCAAAATTGTTTTCTGTGTGCTCCATGATTACGAAAAAAGGATAAAAATCTCTCTCTCTGACAAATCCTAACAGGGAAGATTCCCATGCTAAAGGATAAGTACTAGTGCAGATAGTATCTGAAACCACAACTACCAGCTTTATTAGAAGGATATGTTCACTTTTGGCTCATTTCCTTCCTTTGAATGTTGATTCTTACTCTGTTGTCGCCTCTAACCTCTAGAGCAAAGGATTTCTGTTATTCAGCTATTATGCATCCAATACCCACATACTAATATAGAATAGAAGTTGAGCCTCGCAGTGTAGAATGATGACCTAGACTGAATACTGGGTAGCTTTTCTCTCCCATCAGCAGTCCCTTACTGATGGACAGATTCAACAAGTAAAAGGCCCAATCAAGCCATGTTCCATGGCAGCTGTCAGCTAATGAACCATCCTGCCTTTCTTTAAAATGACCAATTCTGAATCAGAAGAGTGTGACTCTACAGAGACTTCAAATCCCCAGCTCTAAAGCAGAGACTGAACTTTTCACTTTCTTCAGTCTTCCTCATTGCAGACAGTTGTTTTCTCATCTGTATAACTGCATTCGGAATGTGTCTTGTCACCCAGTCCCACCCAGAGGAACTTTGTTTCCAGGTCTTTGTTTCAGACCAAGATAATAAGGATAAGGTCTACTATCTTGAAAGCTCACCACCTTTATAACCTAGCCTCTATACCTGTCTGCTTAACCTCAGAGAGTCTCTAATCCATAGTCTCTCACCTTGATGAAATTAAACTTTGGTTTCTCATTGGTACCTGGTGAAGAAGTTATAGATATTGCTTAGCACACTTTCCTCCCATAGGGACAAATTTCTTACAACAAACACAAAATTCATTTGTTAATACTTCTATGTCTTATGGTAATAAGAAATAAGTAACTAGAAAACTATACCGGTCTAAGATCACCCAGTCCAAAATAAAACCAGCTAACATATGCTAGTCAAAGATTCGTTAGAAATACCTAACTAGTAAGATATTATATAGCAGTTAAAAGTAGCCTGGTGTAACTTCCCCAGGCTTTTACTAGCCATACTTTGAGGAGAGTTTAGTGTGATCTAAGGAACAAAAAAAAAAGAGAATTATTTTTCAACTATCCCTCCTAAGTCTTTGATGTCCTTTGGGACTGTGGGCCAACTCTAATAGTCATCTGTGCCTGTGGAAGGCCACCTGTTCGTTTGTTCATTGAGACCCTGGAGACTCCAGTTGATGAAATCTAAGTTGCATTTAATCTACAAAAAGGAGTGTTAATTCAGAAGAAAAGATTTCCTCTGTGTTTCCAAGGGAAGACATTGACACCACCAGGACAAGCAATGTCTTTGACTTATCTTACACAGATGAACAACTGTAAAAGACAGAGGAGTTAGATATTCCTCTCAAGTCCAAGAAACCATCAAAGACTGGATCCTCAGCTAACTTGTCCCTACAAAATGAAATTTGATTATGCTTATTACATGGTTCTAAACACCCAGCAGGCATGTATAACCAAGATTAAAATGAGCCATTTGCTCATACTGCTTAAATATTTCAAGGGAGTGAAGTCTTCATACATTATTTCTACCTACATGAAATGTTATTTAGAAACCCTTTCTTATGATTCTCTTCTCTCTCTCTCTCTCTCTCTCTCTCTCTCTCTCTCTCTCTCTCT
>NC_034594.1:9125701-9145775 GCF_900095145.1 Mus pahari | reverse complement strand
ATATATATATATATATATATATATATATATATATATATATATATATTGTCCAGATATTGAACAAGACCTTCCTTGCCTTATATCAACATGAGTATGTCTACACATAAATGAAAAAAAAAATGTGGCATAACTTCTCAAATACTGGGGCCATATTGTAGCTGAGCTTACCAGCAATGAAGCACTATCTCTTTATGTAACACTGTTTCTCAAATTTGTAATGTGTCCTATGACCTCCTAACCTCCCATGCCTTCTAACTAAAGGAAGCTCCAGATTCTCTATCACCAAATTCATAGGTTTCGAAAATTGTTCAAGACATCCATATTATGTCCTTGGAATTTTGCTAGACAACCTTATAAAAGTACACAATATGATTCCGTTTCTGTTATAAATTATCAATTAAAGTATTTGCTTTAACTGATTACTTGCAAAAAGCTTCAGGGTGCTTGGCTTGTTCCTTTACAGAGGTCAGAGATAAAAAACAGCTGATTAGAGTTACCATATCCATCTACAGAGCTCTGGTACATGATTCAGCTCATTGCACAATTGCATTTCACTATACTAAGCAAAACTTACATTAATTATAATGGGAAGAAAATGTTTTCAACAATTTTATCTCTAAGGTTGGAGAACGTAGAGGAGACCTGGCACTTGATTCTGAACATCTGCTGGACAATAGCAAAAATGTTTCAAGTTTTTCTATCAAACCAGCAGTGTTACCTCTTGGAATGGACAACAGAGGCAAGGATCATCAGTCTTGCTAACACCTATGACAGAACTTTCCAAATGTTCTTTAAATGGGTTCCTTGCCTGCTCTCTCTCTCTAGTTAAGGACAACTTTGCCCCAACATTTTCTTATTTTCTTTTTTAAAATTTTTTATTAGATATTTTTTTCATTTACATTTCAAATGCTATCCAGAAAGTCCCCCTATACCCTCTCCCTATCCTGCTTGCCTACCCACCCACTCCAACTTCTTGGCCCTGGCATTCCCCTGTACTGAGGCATATAAAGTTTGCAAGACCAAGGGGCCTCTCTTCCCAATGATGGCCAAATAGGTACACCCATGGGTACTTTCTCTAGCTCCTCCATTGGGGGCCCTGTGTTCCATCCAATAGCTGACTGTGAGCATCCACTTCTGTATTTGCCAGGCACTGACATAACCTCACACAAGACAGCTATATCAGGGTCCTTTCAGAAAAATCTTGCTGGCATGTAGAGTAGTGTCAGTGGTTGGTGGCAGATTATGGTATGGATCACCTGGTGGGGTTGTCTCTGGATGGTCCATCCTTTCATCTTACCTCTAAACTTTTTCTCTGTAACTCCTTCCATGCATATTTTTTCCCTATTCTAAGGAGGAATGAAGTATCCATTTCTTAACTATACTCTCAAAACTTTACCATAGTCTTAATAGTCTTACCATTGTATGTTACACTTGCTATCTCACTCAAATAGCACACTTCACCTTTGTACAATCTCCTCACATAGGCTGAAAGAACCTAACTTCTCTTCCTAGACCCTCTAGTCAGCAGAAAGAAGCCACACTGCCTATCTTCTCTTCATGTTGTGTTCATGGTCTGAAATAAAGTATAAAAATATATCTGGCCAATCCTGATGTGGACATTGTTCCATACTCTAGCATCTATAAAGGTGGTTACTGTCTATATAACTGCAACCCTGAACTCTTAGATATCATTCTGTATAAGGTCTTTACCTGAAACCACAGAGGCAGAAACAAATCCAATAAATTTTCCACTGGACTTGCACCCTAATAGACACCCTAATAGCCATCATGCCCAACCTCAATTTTCATGGCAATGTTGTTGCCTTCATTGTTCTAAGTGAATCTACTCTGCTGAGGTTGAAGTTGTGTTCTTTTGTTCCCCACCTTCCAAGTCCATTCCATGTATATAATATGACCAGGCACCCAGTGTCCCTCTATTCTAACTCCACTTGATACTGTGGAATGCATATCATCTTTCCAGTTAGCTTTCTCTTCCTTTGATAAACAGTTTGAGCAAAAGCAACTCAGGGAAAAAGAGTTTATTTTAGCTGACATGTTGCATCCCCTATCAAGTCAAGATAAGAGAGGAACTCAAGCCCCGAGTGTGAAGCAGAAACCAACAGAGGACCGCGGCTAAGTAACTTACTGCCAGGCTCAGATTTAGCTCCATCTATTTATTTGCTTTACTTATGTATAGACTCTTGCACTTCATATAGCAATCAAGAAAATGTCCAACAAATATGCCCCCAGGCCAATCTGATAGAGAAAATTAAACTAAGGTTCTCACTTCCTTTGGTGAGGCACATTAACAAAGAAATGTAGCCATAACACTAACAAACTAAACCATAATAGGCTTGTTTTGCTTCTTGTCAGATGTTGGATGTGGGAGGTGGGAAGCAACAACAGCAAAGTGTTAACAGAACAGAAGAAAGTCCTCACTCAGCACACAATCAAAAAAACCCACAACCTAGATCTCAATAAACACTGAAGAAGTAACAGGCATCATACATTCTGAAATAAGAAAACTTTACATTATAACCTATAACTGGATACGGAGTAAGTGCAATATATTCTGAGTCTGAGGCATCTAGCAATGAGATGTTGGCATTATGGCAGCTGTTGCCAATATAAAATGTCACTCATATCCTCTGGTGTGAGCATTTCTTGCTCATTTCTGGCACTAATTCAGGAGTCTATAGAGACTTTGAGAAATGGCCCTGTCAAAACTGGAGGCCTTAGAAATGAAAGGCATGCAACTCCTTAGCTGCTCCAGCACTGTGTTCTGTATCAGCAGTCCTGTCAATAGTGACAGCCAACCTCTCCAAATACGGCACTTTGCCATTTCTTCTCTGCTTGCAAGATGTCCACCTTCTGAAACTGTGATTCCCCCCGAACCAAAAGCACTTTACTTTCTACAGGAAGTTCTGACAGACATTCTATCCCATCCAAACAAAAGTAGCCAATTCTTAAGTGTTTCAAGAATGATAAAGGACCATGGGGAGCAATGTCAAGAGTTTGTAAATATATGAACTTTCACCTTGTATTCACTTTAGAAGTCAGAGCGCCTTTGATCTAGGAAATCATGGGTAGAACATTGGAAGTACCACTAGTAGGATGAGGAGAAAATTTCATCAAAACTGGGACTTTATCTTATCTCAGTTATTTTTATAATTATGACTTTCATTACATATCAGCTACTGCTGTGAGATTCTGCCTGTACTGTTGTGTCTTGTTCACATTTTCCATGAGACCTATGAATCCTTACTCCCTCTGACTTCTCCCACAACAATGTGAAAGACTTATAGAGGTTGAGAAACCACCTTATTTTCCTCTAACTCATTAATGTGTGTTAATTCTGTTATTTTAAATATGCAAGTAATTTTTAAATTGTATTAATTTTTGTACAAAATAACTCACATAGTTCATGAAAACTATATTTATGCATGAGATTATGTTTTTATCAATTTGTGGTTGTTTTTTTTATTATATTTTACTTGAAAATTGCTCTAGCAATATTTAACTTCAGCAGTTTGATTTGTGATAAATCTTTCCTTATATTGAATATTCTATATCCAATGCAACTTATATAAGATGATTTTAAGGTTCATTCTTTCTATTGAAGGGACAATAGTCACTTTCATTCTTGTTCATTGATATATAATATTCCCACTTCCCATCTTGTCTAGTGTGAAGGGTTCCTTTTATTTTTAATTTCCAGAACTTGGTTTTTAATTTGTTGGAATATGATTCACTTAGGTTTATTCTATTTGAAATTAGTTTGGTTTCTTTGATTGTTAGGTTGAAGTTTTCCATTAAATCTTGGAAGTCAATGAACACATTTCCTTAAATAATTGACCTTCAAATATGTGTCTTCTTCTGTCTCTGAGATATGACTTTATATTACACTAATCCACACACCTCTGTACCTATCTTCAGTGTTTGATCAGAGTAACTTCAATTGAATTTCATTCACATTTTTTATATGTCTCAGTCTTTTAAAAATTCCATCCAATCAATATGTGATATAAGTCATGTGACCTTTTCTGTTCTAGATGTTTAAACTTACAAAATGTTATTTTATAGATGCAGTCTTCAGTTCTATCAGTGAAGGTTCTCATCTGTACTCATTAAAAGCTTATTTATTACTGATAATTTGAGGGAATTGAAATTATTTCAAATTAAGATTTGAACTGATGATTGACAGTTTAGCATATGAATGGAAAATCATTTGAAACCAGGGTAGTGGTAGGTATTTAGTGGTTCATCATGTCTGTTCCCTGGCATGGACAAATAACTTGAATAACTGAGAAAGATAGAAAATGAAGACACAAATGATGGAAACAAGTCAAGCATTTTATCCCTGCAGAGTAGAAAATCTCTTCAGGACTACCTATCCTGAATTCTGGTAGTCAGTTAAATATATGTTAGTTTGGGTATCATATAGGGAGCTTTGGTCTTTCTCTTTCCTCTAATGGTCCTGTTTAGACACCTGCCTCCTTGCATGCCTTCTCACCTGTTTTTTTTGTTTTGTTTTGTTTTGTTTTTTTTCTTGCAGTGCTTTCTAGGAAGAAAAGCTTCCAACTGATGGTGCCTGTTTTTGATTTGCCTGTACAATATGTCTCTCTAACTCTTTTATAATTTAAATCAGAATGGAATTAATAGGCATATGTACTCAAATATGTATTAATTCTTTGAGATAGGAATGTTCAAAATCCATTCTTCTAGGTATTTTCAGATACACACCTTATTGTCAGCTATTGTAAAATCCAAACGACAGTGACAATTCGTTCACTTTAGTACCATTAATTTTATACTGTTTCTCTCAAATATGTCACATACAACAATCCCATACCTCCCACCTTTGTCTCTGCCCATTCTGTCATAGACATGTACTCAACATGACGATTTGGTCAACCTTCCTACATTGTCAGTGAGTAAAGGAAATAGTGTTAATTATTCTGTATCTGAATGAATCTCCTAAACTGATATGTTATACATTCATTTATTTTTCTGTAAATCAGGGATTCCTCCCTCAATCTATATGCTGGATAGTAATGTAAGCATAACACTTTTTTTTTTTACTTACCTATGCCCTTATTAGGTGTATTATTTGTAAATATTCTCTAAACGCTATGATTTGTCTCTTTATTAGATTTATCACACAAAAATCTTTTAATTAAGCATAGTCCTACACTTCTGTTTTTCTTTAAACATTTTGTTTATACATTTATTTTGGTAACACCTTTGGAACCCTTATACAAGACAAAGTGAAACCACAAAAATTCCAGAAAAAGTCTTTTATAAGTTAGTGTTATGAAATTTTGTCTATTAAAAGTTATCTGAACAACTTGCTCACTTGGCATAAGGTTAGGTACGTGCTTTTGATCCCAGGGATAATTTCTTGTTATTGGGTAAGCAATGGAATATTTATGTGAATTATACTGAATATTTTTATTAATTTAAGAAATTTGATGATTTTGTTTTGTTTTGTTATGTCATTTTGTTTTTTTTATGTTGCTGTTGTTTGTTTTTATTTTTGTTTTTTGAGACAGGATTTCTCTGTATAGCCATGGATGTCCTGGAACTCACTTTGTAGACCAGGCTGACTTCGAAATCAGAATCCACCTGCCTCTGCCTCCCAAGTGCTGGGATTAAAGTTATGTGCCACCACGCCAGGCAGAAATTTAATAATTTTAAGAACATTAAATATTCTAACCCATGTATACAGGAAACATGTCCATTTATCTCTTCTCTAATGATTTTCATCAAGCCTCACAGTTTTATTATTGATAGCTTTCAACTATGTGTTTAAATTTATTCCTAGGTATTCCATATTTTTGGTCACTGGAAGTAGGCTTATTTTATGTTTTTTTTCAAAGAATTAATTATAACCACATATAAACAAGCAAAATTTTATATGTGAGTTTATACTTTAAAACATCCCTATTTGATTATTTCTAATACCTTTTGGTGGCATTTTAATTTTCTATTTTGGAACATTTTCTGAGACAAGTTTTCATGTCACCCAGGGTGGCTTTGAATGTACTGTATAGCTGAGCATGCATTATTTTGACAGTTGAGGTCACAGATGTATGCCAGAATACCAGGGAAGATTTTACATATGCAGTATCATGCTGTATGTAAAGCACATACATATTGTCTTGCTTCTTTCCAAACTGAATGTCTCTTCCTCCTTCCCCCTTACCTATCTTCTCCTCTAGGGGCTTTATGATCTTAGTTGAATAAATATGACAAAATCAATAGGTATATCATGCTTCATATTTTAAAGGAAAATCCTGTGTTTCTTGATTTGGGTTTCATGGCTTGTTTCTTTTCTCTATAACTGATAAGGAAGGAAAACTCAAAACAATTCACAATAACACAAAAGCACAACATATTTTTCTTCTCTTAGCAAGTGGTTGGACTGCTGGCTGATTATGTGTAGGATATTGTCAGCTTTGGTTTCTGCTTCTTTGGAGGAAATCCCTGGAATACAATATATTATCCAGAATTTTAAACTTGGTAGGAGGCAAATGTGTACTTCCTTGTCTGTATAGTAGAGTATGAAAATGCTTTGAGTTTTAGTTTCCTGCAAGTGAATCTCTTTAATGTTATTCTCTAGAGCTTAGTTCTTCCTCCTGAAGCCAAACTCCTTGAGGCCTCAGCTGATTGTCAAACATTTTGTTAGACAGCATTTTTCTAGTCTTAGGGAGTCTGAATCATAAGTTCTCAGGCATGGCTTTCCTAAGAATTTCTCAAGCCTGCATAGTCCTACATTATCAACCCTGCAGAAGCAAGTAATGGATGAATGTTGAGTGCTCTGATGTTGGCCATGCAAAACTACTGAGATTCAGTAAAAAATAAGTTACAAAGCTTAGAAGTCATATTATCTTTCCTCAGCTCATGTAGGTACAGTCTTGGAGTTTCTGAATCTTCAGCAGGCAAAACTTGCCAAACTTGGGATTCACCACATTTCTATCATAACAAAGTTCACAGCATGAAAAGAATCACATAATATAATTCACTAATTTTCTCATTGTTCATACTGGATTTACATATTTTTTGAAGTATTGAAAAATACAGATATTTCTGAAGTTACAAGTACATTGTTTCCTGACATACCCATAAGAAGTTCAAAAGATTAAGAAGTAACTTTAATACACTTAACTTACTCACACACAATAGCCTAGTTTAGTGGTGTGTGTGTGTGTGTTTGTGTGTGTGTGTGTGTGTGTGTGTGTGTGTGAGAGAGAGAGAGAGAGAGAGAGAGAGGTAGAGAGAGAGACCATTTGAACATAGTCTGTATTTAATGTGCTCATGATTCCTACTTGCTAACAGCTTTTCTAATTGACCTAATTTGGTAATTTATTTCACAATACAATTTAATATTCTGAAATTTCTAATCAACAATTCAGTAGGATGAACCTGATTAACTCCCTAGAATTAGGTGTATGACCTTCTGATAACATGGCAAATTGGAAGCTATGGCTTGTTGACACTGCTCATAATCAAGAGATATTAACATAGCACAAAATTGTAGTCTAAGTAAACAGTAAATATAACATTTTAAGTATGGTTTGCAATTAGTGTGTATTAATTTCACACCTAAAAACAGTTGAAAATGCTAAGTTGCAGCATTTTAAATTGAAAAACATCTATGTAAAGAAATATATACCCATATTTTCACACCTGGGCCAGATCAGCAGCCTGGCCCACATCTGCCCCAATGAAATCAAAGACTTTATAAAATTCAATGAAAATGAAGACATATTATACTCAAACATGTGGGACACAATCAACGTGGCATTAGGAGGAAAATTCATAGCACTGAGTGTCTTCATAAAGAAATTGGAGAGATCCCATACAAGCAACTTAACAGCATACTTCAAAGCTCTGGAACAGAAAGAGGCAAACACACTCAAGGGAGTAGAAGGCAGGAAAGAGTCGAACTCGTGGCTGAAATTAGAAACAAAGAGAATGATACAAAGAATGAACAAAACAAAGAGCTGAATCAACAAGATAGAGAAACCCTTCAGCAAGTACAGAATACCTAGGATATAACCTATGGACTGTAAGAGGTATAACAAGCAGAAAGGCATGCCCACATGAGGAGGCTTCAAGTCTACTTAGGAAGTGGAAGGAAATAATCAGGAGAGGTAAAGTCAGGGACCTCCATGGTTGAATTTGCAGACAGCAAAGGAAGACCAACAGTCTTACCTAAACCCTACCCCAGGAAGCTCCCAGAGACTAAGTCACCAACCAGGGGCACACAAGGGCTGGTCCAAGGCCCCTGGCACAGAGGTGTGCTTGGTCTGGCCTCAGTGGGAGAAGATGCACTTAATCCTAGAGAGACTTGAGGCCCCAGGGAAGAGGCAAGCCTGGTGAAGGGGGAGTACCCTCTTGAATGCAAGGGAGAATGGGATGAGGAACTGTGAGAAGTAGGATGGGGGGAGGGGTAAATAAATGCAATACTTGGAAAAAAAAAGGAATATATGTCCTAAGAGAAAATTATCTTTTAGTACTGTAAAGCTAGCCTAGCACAGTAAATATGCTTTATGCAGTACCACCCATATATTTTATATATAGTATTTCTTATAACTAATAGTCATACTTTAAGTATATACAAGCCTTCTTTCTATGTTGCTTTATTAATTACTTTTTTATTTTATGTAAAATATGCATTTGTAATGAGAACTGGAGATCTTAAAAGTTATTGGCTACAGCACTGCTACAGCACTGCTTTATACAGCTTTGTAAATGCATAAAGTCCAATAAAATAAGAAAAAATTAAATGTTTCTTAAAATTTGCTCAACAATAATAATCTTCCCACTTCACCTTAGTGAAAGCAACTTAGGCTTAGTATTTTGTGTTTCAGACAACTGCCTTAGATTTTGAAAATTGGCTTGATATATGGCTTTCTGAAATAAGTTAAAATCTGATATGTATTTTGTTACACATAAGATATTAGAGGTTGATTGAGTATTAACTAAATAATATAAATAAACTCAGTTTTACAAAATATGAAAGAAGATGGAAGGATATTTGAATACTTTACAAGATTGTGGATACTACTCCTGGTATCACACTAAAGCTGATTAGTGGTATGATGTGTTGCTTCTTGGTAGCATACCTCAATACTTCACTGTAGAGTCTGATACAATACTGTAATCATTTCATCCTCTACAATGAAATCCGTTTGTCTTTCTTGTCTTTCTTGTACTTCTTTTATGTCTCAAGCTACAGCATCAAGGTTTTGTCATCTTGATTGTGTTAAGATTATGTTTCAGCCGGGCGTGGTGGCGCATGCCTTTAATCCCAGCACTGGGGAGGCAGAGGCAGGCGGATTTCTGAGTTCGAGGCCAGTCTGGTCTACAAAGTGAGTTCCAGGACAGCCAGGGCTAAACAGAGAAACCCTGTCTCGAAAAACAAACAAACAAACAAACAAACAAACAAACAAAAAAGATTATGTTTCTACACACGAAATTAAGATCCTTTAGAAGTAATTAAATACTCAGAAGCTATTAGTATACTAGGAAATTATACTTTAATTTAAGATTGTATTTATTTATAGAAAAATAGAGTCTTTTGGGTAATGTGACATTTCCTACTGGAGCTTAAAATTCCAATGTGATAATTTCCCCCTTTATGTTCCTAAATAAAAACAGAGAGTTGCTCCTATAAATAATGCAGAACACAGTAAATTATTTAATATGTCCATATCAGGATAAAAGCATTAATGGTCACAAGAACTTTTCCTGTAAACTTTAACAACAAAGAAGTTAGGCACATGGTGAAAATATCCTTTAATTTTATTGATTTTGCTTAGTTTTAAGTTGTGGATTGTTACCTGATTAAGGTCATATAACTGAATGGGGCTTCAGGAAAACTTAGCAACACTGAAAATTTTCTGGGATACTTCTTGTCACAATTAACTCAAACAAAATGCACAAGGAATGAGCGATGTGGTTCCCTGAGTATTGAACTGTGTGCTTTCCTAACAGCTTTGGTTCTGGACACAAAGCATTTCAACGAGTTATGAAACATCACAAACACTGCCTTGAGCTACTTAGTTTACATTTAAGGCTATTACATGTTGAATTGCCATGTTTGTTTTTTATACAGATAAAGTTTTGTAATCTTATGGAAACATAATGGCAAAATTATAGAAAAATTTAATATTATTCTTCTGTTATTCCTCAGAATGTAAGTATTAAAATGGAACATATTTTGATTCTATTGTATTAGAATATTTGATTTCATAAACTGTGACAGCTCAAAATATAGGTGTAGTCAAGGACTTTGTGTAAATAATTTCAGTCTCTTAAGATTTACAACAAGAATTGACAAGTGGAGCTGCATGAAATTAAATAGCTTCTCTGCAGGAAAGAATCAGGTAGTGAGGGAGTCTCCATGATGGAAGAAAACCTTGGCTCCCTATGCATTTGGCAGAGATCTAGTGTCTATAACATGGAGCTAAACAACCAACAAAGTAACCCAATCAATAACTGAACTAATGAAATGATGAGACAGTGTTCAAAAGATAAAATCCAGTTGGTAATAAATACTTGAAAATAATGTTCAGGATATTTAGACATCAGAGGAATGGAAATTAAAAGTCATGGAATCCCATTTGGCACGAGCCCGAATGGCAGTCATTTCAAATACAGTTAACAAAAGTTCTGATGAGGAAGTGGGGCAGGGAAGAACTCTTGTACAATTGGGTGGGAATATAAATTAGTTCATCGGCTACAGAAATAAGATCTGAGGTTTCTCAAAACCTAAAAATAGAACGCTTAGCCAGGCAGTGGTGGTACATGCCTTTAATCCCAGCACTTGGGAGGTAGAGGGAGGTGGATTGATGAGTTTGAGGCTAGCCTGTTTTACAGAGTGAGTTCCAGGACAACCCAGGGCTACACAGAGAAACCCTGTCTCAAAACAAACAAACAAACAAACAAATAAATAAATAAATAAATAAATAAAAATAGAACTCTTGCAGGACCCCAAGGATGGAATCAGTCGTCTGTTCATCTTTCATCAGATCAATGAAGAAAATAGGGGAATGATTTACAATGGAGTATTAGTCAAGTATAAAAACAAATGAAATTATACAGGAAGATGGGTACTATAGAATTTCTCAAACTGAACAAAATAAGATAAACTAAGAGCCGGGCAGTGGTGGTGCATGCCTTTAATCCCAGCACTTGGGAGGCAGAGGCAGGCAGATTTCTGAGTTCGAGGCCAGCCTGGCCTACAAAGTGAGTTCCAGGACAGCCAGGACTACACAGAGAAACCCTATCTTGAAAAAAAAAAAAAAGACAATGTAAACTAAGACAGACAAATATTATCTATATCAGTATAAAATGAGCAGGACTTAGAATGATGGATAGCATAATTGTATGCATTTGTGTGTGTGTGTGTGTGTGTGTGTGTGTGTGTGTGTGTGTGTGTGTGTTATGTAGGGATCAAAACTAAAATCCTCAACAAGTTAAAGTTGTATTTTAATTACATGCCATATAGATATAAAATTCAGGTATCTAACATATTTGTTTATATTTTTAAAAGACACAAATTAGGTCAATAAACATTTACATTTTAAAATTTCATAAAATAGTAATCTGAGCTTAGTTTTACTCATATATGTATCAATCTGAGATTTCTAATAAATTAGCCAAATTATTAAAAAATACAATTTTATATAAACCTGAAATTGTGTTTTCTTTGAGATTCTAATTAAATATAAATTAAAGAATTGTGCTTTAATTTTTGAGTTTGGATCCATGAGCCAGACTTATCTGTTGGATTGCATGGCAGTATGTCAGAGTTAAGAAAATAAAACGGAATATAAATTTAAAAATATAAATGATAGCTCATTTTCAAATATTAACTCTGAATATGATGTACAGGAATTATATTAGAAAAAAATGTTTCAACCATTAACAATATCCAGTAAAAAGTGACTTTTGTTACTCCCTTAAAGCCCACTCGGTTGAATATTTAACCTAAAAGCTATTAGTCACTTCTGTTGGGATTCTATGGGTGACCTAGTAAAATGTACTGTCCTTCCTTATGTCATGTTTAAACTGTGTGTTCCTGTGAAGGCAGAAGAATGAGAGACAGAGACAGAGAGAGACAAACACATCTCCTTCCCCCCTCGACACACACATGGAAATTGTTTAGGAAATGTTGTGTATTATTTCCATGTTTGAATTTTAACATGATTCTTATGCTGTTTTACACCATCCACATTCCCTCATAGATTGTTCAGAAAGCAAAATAGAAGTGACCCTCTGGGCCTGAGCAGCAGGCCTGTGAATGGCTTTCCAGTGACACAGATGCGGGTCACTAAAAGATAACAGCATTCTCCTTATTCATAACAGACAAAGCATAATCATCCTATCTCCCTTGTCCCAAGCAATGGAGACTGAACATGACACTTCAGTGCAGGAATGGCTGAAAGAATAATTTCTGTAGGTGCAAAGAGAACAGAAGAATGGATGCTGACTCAGAGCTTGTCTCTGCTGAAGTTTGATATTGAGCCTTTTGTACTTGCTCTGCACATTCCTCTAGGGTGTAGGGGCAGAAGAAACAAGCAGCATCAGGCTTGTTCACTGCATATATAGTGGGAAGTTGGAAAGACATGCAGCAGAGTTGAGAATCAAGTCACTGTGTAGAACAGACCATACTGGGAAAAAAAAAAAAAAAAAAAAAAAAAGACAAGGTATACAACAAACACAGTTAACATGAAAGGAAACAGTCAAGGTATCAGGGACTCTGAAAATAAAGTTTGGAATGTGGGACTTCAAAACAGAATTGTTTAGAGGTGACTATGAAGAAATCATTCTAAAGGTCTTCATACATTAGGGATAAGGGTTTTAAAAAAAATGTGGAAAGTGGCCGCTTTAGAATCACAGGTATTCAAACCATAAAATATGATGTCATGTGTGGGAAATTACAGGCTGCTTTCCAGTCGTGCTGAGGTCTGAACCCTGATGGTCATAATTCCCCTACATGACACAGTAGGCTTTTCCCCATGCTCCTGGAACCCTGGCCCCTGCCTAAGGTACCACCTCCCAGAGCCCCAACAAGAGAAGCAGGGTCAGTAGTCACTGAGGCAATGGCCTAAGCTTCAGGCTAAACTCCTCCCCAGTTACCTAGCAACAGTGAAGACCATAAAAAGGGCTGTTTAGCCCCCACCTCTCTCTCTCTTACTTCCTGCTCTCTTGTCTCCCTCTTATCCCCCTCTCCCCTCTTTGTCTTCTCTCCTCTCTCCGTTCTCCCTTTCTCCTTGTTTTCTCCTCTCCTCTTCTCTCTCCCCCTTACTTTCTTTCTAGCCCCCCTCCCTTCTCTCTTTCCCTGTGCATTTCTATAATAAAGCTCTTAAAACATAGAGAGTCTCTGCTGCATCAAGACCCTCAAGACCTGCTGTGCACTCTGGTCAGTGTGGGAACCTCTTCCCTCATCCCTCTCTCCTATAACCCCAGTGGCTTTAGCAAGGTAGCTCCAGGGTCCCCAGGCAGGGCTGCCCCTTGGCCACCCCTGAAGAGTGGGATAGAGGAATGCCCACCCAGGAATGAGTGGATAGGGTAGGCAACAGCCCTTCCACATCTGACTAAGCAGAAAATAGGGAAACTCTGGCAGGGTGTGGGCCTCTTTTCCCTTCTCGCACTTATTTTGTTCCCTATAGACATGGTTTCTTTTTTTTATTAGATATTTTATTTATTTATATTTCAAATGCTATCCCCTTTCCTAGTTTCCTCTCCCCAACCCAACCACTCCCGCTCCTGGCCCTGGCATCCCCCTGTACAGGGGCATATAATCTTCCCAAGACCAAGGGTCTCTCCTCCCACTGATGGCTGACTAGGACATCCTCTGCTACATATGCAACTAGAGACACAAGCTCTGGGGGGAGGGGGTACTGGTTAGTTCATATTGCTGTTCCTCCTATAGCATTACAGACCCCTTCAGCTCCTTGGGTACTCTAGCTCCTCCATTAGGGGCCCTGTTTTCCATCCCGTAGATGACTGTGAGCATCCACTTCTGTACTTGCCAGGCGCTGGCTTGTAATGACATGGTTTCAGTAGGTCATTTACATGAATAATAAAATTGTTCATGACACAGAAAGCCTGAGCTGGCTATTGAAGGCAGATAAGCATAATGCCAGTTCCACAGTGAGAACAGCCTGTGACCAAATACTATTCAAGCGCACACTCCAGAATGTGAGAAGACAGTGTTCCTTATAGAATCCTGAAAGAGGCAAATATGACCATGGTTAAAAAGTGAATGTTGAGTAAACTAAGAACACTGATCTTGTCTCTTGACCTTGAATAGATCAAGGTGAGCACATCCTTAGAATACACCCCAGACAGATTTCCCTTTTAATTTTCTTTCTTTTTCCTTGCTCTAAATACATTGGGCACCTACATTAAACTGTTTCCCATGATAGCATACAACAATTCAATATTTGACATATGAGCACTATTTTTATTCTAATGCCTCAATGTCAAGTCTCAGTGAATGTCAGAGGTCTTAGTTTTACACTAATAAATATACACAAAATAAGATGTAAACAGTGGAAGATTAAAAATAAGATTGGAAAGGTATTGGTATTTTTATTTTTAATTCAGGAGGAACTAAAGTCAGCTTCTCCAAAATATTCAAAAGAAACAAAAAATATAAAATAACACTCTTTGTCTAAAAATTTCTAGGAAAAACAATTCTCATGTATATCTGTAAAAAAAGGAAAGTTAGGATAAATACAGGTTTTATAAAGGCTAATTAATATAGCTATAAAATCATATATTATATAAACTCTAAAATTAAAAATAAATTAATTTCATGATTGTTCTGCTCAAAACCAATTTTTGTAAATGATAAATAGAAACAAGCAAAAATAATTTGTTTATAACTCTTTGTCTAAGAATATATATACCAGTTATGGAAAGACTTGCTGAAATATAAAAAAAATTAATATATGTCAAAGCCAAATATTCACATTATTCTAACTCAAAATTATGAGAAAAAAATCAAAAGGAATTGCTAGCAATGATATTACAGCAAATATGAATTTATAATGTTCTTGTCAGTCATTAACACAATTTATGGAAATAAAAATTTTAAAACTTGAAAGAGAAGATTCACAAGAGAAATCGGTTGATAATGAATCTATATATCAATATCAAGACAAGCCATAAAGACAAATAGGAAAAATTAGAGATTTTTCTCCTTTCAAAATACCCTTCATGTTCCCTTTATATTTTAATTCAAAATGTGAACAATTTAAAAATTTCCAAGTTTGAATAGTAAGCTAGTATATCACTATTTCTTTTCTTGTTAGATATATTGTATTGTGAATGTACTCCCAGCATCCTCCAAGAGATGGGTACAGAAGGGTCTTGATTTTGAACCTAGTCTGGGATATACAGAAAACATGAGGCCAATCTCAGTTAAAATGCAAAAGAGTTACTCTCCCTCAGAAAATAATTATCCCAAGAAGCCAATGCAAACATTATAAAGAATTTCTATGGAATTGTGGTTAGTAGTATTAATTATGATAATAAATATTTGGACATGAATTAATCAACCAATTAAATGTACAAAATGTAGCTTATTTATGCCTATTGTATACTGCATATAAAACTGACATAATGGCTTCATATTGTATGCTGTTTGGAAGTATTTTAATATATGGAAAATGTTTACAAGTTTTTTTGCATTATTAGAAATTGTCATGGTTTGAACGAGAAAAGCTTCTCTAGGCCCACATATTTAAATCTTTGTTCTATATTTGGTGGGACTGTTTGAGAAGTATAAGGAGGTATGATCTTGTTGCAGGAGGTATGTCTTTGAGGCCTACTTTGAGGCTTCAAAAGACTGACTGACACCATTCCCAATTAGCATTCTTCTGCCTCCAGCTTGACAATTAAGATGTAAGCTCTTTCTGTTATGAAGCTTTTCTTTGATGAGGGTTTAGGATTACACATATCTGTGAATATAAAGACAATTAGATTACTGAAAATTATACGCTGTCCTCCAATATCTATGACTTTATTAGCCCTATGTAACTGGATAGATTTGACGCTATACCCATAAAGTCTTGCATAGAGAAATTTTAATCCAGCAAAATGACTTCTCTGGCAAGAAATCATATCCAAAGATTTTCTAGGTCTATATGATCTGACCAGGATAAAGACACATCCTGGGTGACTTTATGATCTATCTGGAATATCACACATGTTTAGTATATCCCTTTAATTCCCAACAGTGAAGGTAAGTTTAGTTTGTAGAATGCAGCAGCCATATTTGGAAGTGAAGTCTAATTTTGAAGAAGGCAAAGCGAGAAATTGAAGGAAGATTTGACAGAATGCTTCAGAGATAGGATATGCCCTGCTCTTATGAGAATAACACAGGAAAGAGAGGCTACTTAACAGCAGCACAAAGTGGATCGAGGTGGGGGAAGGGCAGTTGAGTGAGTACAGTTCTGTTGAATTCAGACAATGCTGTGAAGTTCAATGCAGTTCAATCCAATGCAGTTCAGTGTAGTTCAGCTGAGTGCAGTTCACTTCAGTTCAGTTCATGAAGTTTTGTTCAGTTCTTTTCAGTTCTGTTCAGTTTGTGAAATGAGTACAGTCAGTGCAGTTCAGATCATGGAATTCAGAGGTAGTTTTTCCAAGCAGAGCAATTCAGTGAGGAGCAGGGAATAGACAGTTCAAATCAGTCAGCTTGGAGAGGAGTTTGAGTCAGAACATGTGATTTGAACCAATTAAGGAGTGGTCAGAAAAAATTAAAAAGTGTGAGCTTATTCAGCAGTAAGCCTCTGAGATGCCAATTACATATGGCAAATAAAAGTTGCTTCTATCATCTCACCAACTTGATTGCCTAAACATAAGCGGAACGAAAGCAAAAGTAGAGAAGCAAGTCTCCATGAATAAAGGAAAATGAAGCAACTCCTGCATTGTATCAGACAATCATGAATTAAAGCTGAATATCAATAAAAACAGAAATAAGAGAAATGGTACAATTTCATGGAAACCGAACTACTCCAATTCTGAATAAAATATTGGTTGACAGACATAAAGAAATAAATTAAAGATTGTCTGGAATTCAAGGAAAATCTATAGACAACATAACCATACTTAATGAGACACAATGAAAGTAGTGGTGAAAGAAAAGTTAAAAGCACTGAGAGCCTACATAAAGAAAATAAAGAGATCTCATAGGAACAAATTAACAGCACTGCCCCCCTCAAAGCTCTAGGAAAAAAGGAACTAAGAATAGCCAAGAGTAGACATCAAGAACTTATCAAATTGAAGGTTAAAATTAATAAAATAGAAAAGACGAGAACAAACCGTGAATCAATAAGATGGAGATCATTCTTTGAGCAAACCAAAAAGGCAAAACCTTATCTAAACCAACTAAAAGAAAGAGAAAATTATTCAAATTAATCAAATTTCAAATAAAAAGAGGGACATAACAACACACAACAGAGAAATCCAAAGAATCATCATGTCTTGCACCATAAGCTTATACTCCACAAAATTGGAAAATGTTAAAGATATGGATAATTTTTTTCAATATGTCCCACTTACCAAAGTTAAATCAAGAGCAGATAGATAATTTAAATAAACCTATAAACCCTAGTAAAATAGAAGTAATGTTTTAAAATCTCCCAACAAATACAGTGCTGGGCCAGATAAGTTCAATAAAGAATTCTATAGACTTTCAAAGAAGATTTTAAGCCAAAACTCAAATTATTCCACAAAAGAAAAACAGAAGGAACATTACCTAATTCATTCTACAAGGCCACAATTACACTGATATCTAAACCGCATAAAGACTCACAAAATAGAGAATTGGAGACTAATTATTCTTGAGCACATAGATTGAAAAAATACTTAATAAAATACTTCCAAATCAAATTCTAGAATGCATTAAAAAGATCATTCACCAAGCTCCAGTAGGCTCCCTCCTGGAGATTTAAATGGAGTTGGCCATGTACCTAAACTGAAAAATAAAGCACATGATCATCTCTTCAGATGCTGAAAGCCTTTGAAAACTCCAACTCTTCTTCATGATTAAAGTCCTGGAAAGAATAAGGGTACCAGCAGCAAGCTATGGTAAATTGAAGAAAGCTTATGGCCAACATCAAATTAAATGGATAAACCCAAAGCAACTCCATTAAAATCGAGAACAAAATAAGGTTGTCCACTCTTGCCATATCTATTCACTATACTATTTGAAGTTTTATCTAGAGCAATAACACAACTGACAGAGATCAGGTGTACTGGCTAGTTTTGTATCCCCTTGACACAAGCTGGAGGGATCACAGAGAAAAGAGCTTCAGTTGAGGAAATGCCTCCATGAGATCCAGCTGTAAGGCATTTTCTCAATTACAGATGAAGTGGGGTGGGCCCCTTGTCGATGGTACCATCTCTGGGCTGGTAGTCTTGGGTTCTATAAGAGAGCAGGCTGAGCAAGCCAAGGGATGCAAGCCAGTAAGGAACATCTTCCGTGGCCTCTGCATCAGCTCCTGCTTCCTGACGTGCTTGAGTTCCAGTCCTGACATCCTTTGGTGATCAACAGCAATGTAGAAGTGTAAGGTGAATAAACCCTTTCCTCCCCAACTTGCTTCTTGATCATGATGTTTTGTCCAGGAATAGAAACCCTGACTAAGACATCAAGGGAATATATTTTGGAAAGGAAGATGTCAAATATCATTATGTATAATATATGATATATGATATGTGATATGTGATATATGATATATATGATACATTATATATGATATAATATAATTAAAAATTTTGGTAAGATCTAAATAGAAAATTGTCTATATTGAAATCACAAATTTAAAAATATTCACCATCCTTAGCTATGAAGAAAATGCAGTTCAAAACTCATTTGAAATTCTACCTTACACCTGTTGGAATGGCTGAGATCAATAACAAAAATTATGTATTATGCAGGTGAGGGTTTGCAGGATAAGAAACTCTCCCCCATTGCTGTAGAAAGTTCAAACTTGTACATATACTGTAAAAGTTAATGTAATGGTTCTTCAGAAAATTGGGAATTGATCCTCCTTAAGACCCAGATATACTACTTTTGGGCATATAGCCACAGGATATTCTAACCTAACACAAGGACACTTACTCAAATATGTTCATTGCAGCTTTATACATGATAACACATAATAGCCAGAAACTGAAACCAATCTAGATGTTCCACAAATGAAGAATGGATAAATATTTTATATATTTATTAAAAGTCTTTAAATATGTAGTTAAATTCAGCGGTTGAATAAAAATGACATCATGGAATTGTCAAGAAAATAGATACAATGAGAAATACTCTTCCAGGGTAAGGTAACCCAGACCACAAAGACAAATGTAGTATGTATATACTTATAAGTGTATTTTAGGTCTAAATAAAGGAAGAGCAAGATGTAATCCACAGACCCAGACTGGTTAGATAAAAAGCAGAACTATGTTGTGTGGAGTGGGGCATGAATATCCTGGAAAGGGAAAAGAGAGTAGAATCTGTAGGTGAACAGGTGGGCAGGTAGAAAACAGATGAGGGCTGTGGAGTGAGTGAGTGTGACACAAGACAGCTGGGGCTGGGCAGCATTTGGCAGTGGTGTGGAATCCTAGTACAGGAGAAACTTCCCAGAATCTATGAAGGTGAGACTACTAAGGACTTCTAGTAATGAAAAATATTGAGTCAGAACTTAGCTACCTGTGTAGCCAGGAAAGGCATCCAATGGTGGGACTGGTTTACATTTGGTTGGTTTTTTTATCCAAGGAGGTCCCATGGAGATCCCCACACAACTGAGGCTAGTGCAGAAGGTTCTGCCTCTGAAAACTGACAGCAGGGCCCCATGGCTGAGGACAACTTCGACAACACAGCTCATTAATGTTTACACCTTTATTCTATTCTCTTTGGTGTGAAAAGGTAGGCTATGGAAAGAGAAATCTTCACATAAAGTCAGCCAATTACTCTCCTGCAAGATATGCTGACATAGAACTTGTGGGAGTGACCAAACAATATTTTGTTTAAGTTAAGTATCAGGCTGGGGGGGGG
>NC_034594.1:9117308-9125631 GCF_900095145.1 Mus pahari | reverse complement strand
GAGAGAGAGAGAGAGAGAGAGAGAGAGACAGAGACAGAGACAGAGACAGAGAGACAGAGAGACAGAGAGACAGAGACAGAGAGACCGAGACAGAGAGCCTGGATTCCCAAAGACTAGGCTAGAACCAAACACAAGTTGCAAAAAGAGATCATTGAAATGGTTTCTAATGATATTCTGCTATACTTGTAGATTGGTGCGTTGTCCAGTCATTATCAGAGAGGCTTTCTCCAGCAGCAGACGGGAGGTACATATAGATTAACACAACCAGACATTACCTAGAAAGAGCTTAAAAGGGAATTCTCAGTTGGGTCCTTCCATGCACAGACACATGAGGAGGAAACAGAGGAAATACTTTGGGATTCAGAGGGATGAGAGATACCAGAAGAACATGGCCCTCCAAGTCAAGTAAGTAGAACACACATGGGTTTATAGACACTCAAGTGGCAAGCATGTGGCCTGCATGAATGTGCCCCAGGTTCCCTGAAAATACATTATGGCTGTTAGCTTGGTGTTTTTGTGAGAATCCTAAACGTTGTGAGCTGCAGTATCTGTGACTCTTTTGCCTGCTCTAGGGACTCATTTCTTCCTATTGAGCTGCCTTGGCCAACCTCAATATGAGAACTTTCACCTTGTCCTGCTGTATCTTGTTTTATCCTGTTTGGTTGTCCTCCCTTGGAGGCCTGATAATCTGAAGAGAAAAAGGAGGAGGATTGAATATCGTATAGAACGCAAGTTACTGTTATGGGGGGAGGGGAAACTGTGGTTGGATAGATTATATGAGACGATAATCTATTTTAATAAAATAAAATAAAAACTTAAAATAAAAATGTTAAAAAATAGAACAGTGAAGTTAGTGCACCAAAAAGTAGCTTCCATAATACAGATATATTCAGAATAGAACAATTCTTACTCCTTTCATTTAATAATAATTCATATAAAATATTGTAACTTTTTAACTTTTTATTTTTAACTGACAAGTAGCTTATTTTTTTATACTAATCATTCTATTCGTTTACATCTCAAAAGATATCCTGTTTCCCAGTTACCCACCTCCACTAATCCCCCCTCCCCATCCCATGATATCCCACTTTCCTGTTACCCCTCCACCAACCCTTACACCCCACATCTGCCCTCCCCCTCCTTTTGCCTTTATGAGGGAGCTCCCTGACCCAACCACCCACACTCTCCTGCTCCACCGCTCCAGCATCCCCCTACTCTGGGGCATCCAACCTCCCCAGGACTAAGGGGTCTCCCCTCCTGTTGCTGTGGAGCAAGGCCATCCTATGCTTCATATGTATCTGGAGTCAGGAATCCCTCCAGGTACAATCCTTGTTTTGTGGCCTAGAATTTGGGAGAACTGGATAGACAGGCCAACTTATGTTGTTCTTCTAATGGGGTTGCAACCCCCTCCACTGCTCCAGTCCTTTACCATCTCCTCCACCAGGTTCCCTTAGTTCAGTCTGATGGTCAGCTCCAAGCATTTGTATCTGCACTGCTGACAAGTAGTTTCAATGGTAAACTACATAGTTAAAATTAGTTTAATGTTTTTACTTATATTGATGTTAGTGTCTGCAAGGAGCAGTAGAGGGCGATAAATAACTGGAGCTAAGGCTACACGGGATGTGGCTGATGGGAACTAATCTTGGATGTTTTCCAAAAAATCAGCAAACATTCTTAACCTCTGATCCATATCTAGCACTATAAAATATTTTTAATTAATCAAAAAGCACATTGAATCCAAATAAGTTAAACGGTGATTAAAAGGCCTTCATTTCCAGTCTAGCTTATAAATTCAGCTGTATGTTATTGAAATAGGATTTACATATAACCATGTAAAACTTCATAGTGTGAAAGTTGGAAATCTCATATAATACCTATTAATAAAAATAATTCTAAAGTTTTTTACTAATACTGGAAAAGCAATTCGTTAAGATAAGAACATCACCAAAGTAAGGAAAATATTTCCATGAAGATCATTTAATGTGAAGGTAAACATCAAAAGCTCCATCATAATCAAAGGTACTCTATTACAAGACCTCATAAAGAGAAAAAATAATATTCAGTCCTTTCGATGCAGATGCTAACATATGACCTTTGCTGTTGAGAGTTTTTTTTTTGTTTGTTTGTTTGTTTTGTTTTTAGATGTAGCTATTGCTATGATTCCTATTCCCTTGTGGATTGTGGTACACACATGCACACCTATGACAAAAGAAAAGAGGAGGAGGAGGAGGAGGAGGAGGAGGAGGAAGGGCTAGAATAAAAGGAAAAGGAAAAAGAAAAAAGTTATGATGTTTGGAGGGGGATTGTTGGGATAAATATTATGAAGGAGTTGGAGGAGGAATTGTTGGGAGACACAGTAATATTTCATTACACACCTACATAAAATTAGCAATAATAAGGGAAATAATAAAATAAAACCAGTAATATAGTTTATGATTTAAATAAACATATAAGTACACTGTTTATGAGATATTTAATAATAGCATCTCATATCAGTTACGTGCTGATCCATACATTCAAAATTCTCTCTTAAAGATACCATCATTCTATGACTTATGTGGAAATAAGGAAGAAAGTGACCAAACATAAAATTAAAATAAAGTTAAAAATCTGGGCATAGTCATTCATTTCTGCAATCACAGATTTGGACGTATGAAGATGTACTGAGTTCCAGCATAGGTAGAAACAAATTCAAAATCCAGAATACAGATCCTGGAATATAAAGTAAAACTGGGAGAAAGAAAATATCTGATTTCCTACACATAATAGATATGTCCTAATCAAAACTGTGTGGCACTGTGTTAGACTTCTGTCATAAGACTTTTACTCAGGAGACACAATACATGCCTACTTGTCTAGATGGAGAAGCCACAAGGGGCCAAAGAACAGATACCACTGAAGTCCAACTTGGGGTAACATTGTGTTTTATTGAGATAATTTATAAGAATTTGGGTAAGGTGTTACATATGAGAGGAGAAATAATGAAGGGAAAAAAAAAAACTATGTCACCAAAGCCCACTGTCTAATGGGTAGCCACTCACAAAATCTGGGAATTTGGAGCACACTTATACCTGAAGACAGCTCAATATATTGGAGAGTCTTTTTTCCAAGTGATTCAGTTGGTCTAAATCTTTCCCACACAGATGCTTATTCCTGGCAGTTGGTGTGGTCTAAGAAACTTCATCAACCCTTAATTATTTGAGAATATTTCTCAGCAGTCTTTATTTTTTATATTTCAGGGATAGGAGACCAGTTAATCTGGTAGGTTTCAGGGAATTCCTGAGGCTATTTGGGTTGTTTACCTTCTGGCTTAAGGACCTTCCCTGGTTGAAGGACTGGTTCAATCTTAAAGGAAAGTGCCATGTAACATGTAGACACAAATGAGCAAACAATGCAAATAAATATGTCTAAAAAAATGGTTTTTGAGAATTGATTTGACAAACTTGCCAAGGCTACATTATGAAAGAACATTGAGTTCAAGAGAAGAGTCTTTAGAAGTTATGATCCAATACCCCACAAAGACTTACTCAACTGTGTTCATAGCAGCTTTATTTGTAAGAGCAAGAAGCTGGAAACAACCTAGATGCCCCTCATCTGAAGAATGGACAAAAAATATGATACTTCTACACAATAGAATACTATCCAGCTATTAAAAACAAAGAGATCATCAATTTTGCAGACAAATGGATGGACTTTTAGAATATCATCCTGAGTGAGGTAATCCAGTCCCAAAAGGATATTCATGGTTTATTGACTGGTTTTTTTGTGTCAACTTGACAGAAGCTGGAGTTATCACAGAAAAAGGAGCCTGTCTCCCTTGAAAAAATACCTCCATGAGCTCCAGATGTGAGATATTTTTTTAGTTAGTGATCAAAGAGGACGGGAAATGCCATCCCTGGGCTAGCAGTCCTGGGTTCTATAAGAAAGCAAGCTGAGCAAGCAAGGGGAAGTAAACCAGTAAACAGCACCTTCCATGGCCTCTGCATCAGCTCCTGCCTCCAAGTTACTGCCCTGTGTGAGTTCCTGTCCTGACTTCCTTTGGTGATTAACAGCAAAGTGGAAGTATAAGCTGAATAAACACTTTCCTCCCCAACTTGCTTCTTGGTCATGATGTTTTGTGCAAGAATATAAACCCTGTCTAAGACACATGCTATGTATTCACTTATAAGTGGATATTAGCCCTAAAATACAGGTACCATGCTCCACTCCACAGACCCAAGGAAGCTAAACAAGAGGGAAATCCCAAGCAAATGAGCTTGAATCTCACTTAGAAGGGGGAATTAAATAGTTGTAAGAGGCAGATGAAGGAAGGGAACTGAGATGGAAAGGAGATAGGAAGGTCAAAGGAGGATTTAGGATCAGGTATGGGGAAGGACAGGGGAGATGCCTAGATGAGCATAAAAATGAATGGAAATATGCAACTCATGGGGCTGAGGAGGTGGGGGTATCTCCAGGACAAGATAGAGACCTGGAATAAAGTAGGCACCTAAGAATAAATTGGGGTGACATTATCTGTTGCTCATTACTTTGGGGATATGGAACCTGTAGCCAGACAGGAACCCCTGGGTAGCAATAGAGACACCCACCCTTCCAGAAAATATTCAACCCAAAGTTTATCCTGTCTACAAGTAATACAGGAATGGAGAATGGAGGAAAGACTTAGATAGTAGCTAATAAATAACCAACCCAAATTGACATCCATTTCATGGGCAAGCACCAATCCCTGACACTATTAATGGTACTCTATTATGCTTGCACACCATTTTGAGAATGTCCACCCAGCAGCTGACTCATACAGATAGAAACACCAACAGCCAAACTGTGGATGAAATTTGGGGACTCTTATGGAAGAATAGGAAGAAGAATTACAGGCCACAAAGGGGATAGGAACCCCACAGGAAGACCAACAAAGTCAGCTAACTTGGACCCTTGGGGCTTTCAGAGTGTGAACCTCCAACCAAAGAACATACATGGGCTGGACCTAGGATTCTGTGCACATATGTAGCATATGTGCAGCTTAGGCTTCATGTGGGTCATGAACAGCTAGAATGAGGGCTATCTCAAAAGCTGTTGCCTACTCATGGGATATGCTCTTTCATCTGGGCTTCCTTGTCTGGCCTCAGTAGGAAAGGAATTGCTTAGGTTTCCAGAGACTTGAAGTGCCAAGGTGGGGAATAGAGAGTGGGAAGGGGAAGATATGAAGGGGAAGGTGGAAAGTTGGAAAGACTGGATGGGAGTGAGCAGGAGGGGACAGTTAGCTGAATGTAAATTAAATAATTAAAAAAATAAAATTTAATTTACAGAAAAATAGAGGTTTTTGTACATACATACACACACACACACACACACACACACACACACACACACACAAACACCACTTTACCTACCACACAGAAAACATACTTCACTACACATATAAGCCTCCCATATCTCACACACATACACATACTATCAACTACATACAATATAATACACAACATACACACAGACATAGAAGAAATAAAAATTAGAGTTCACATATTATATGAAATGAATTTATATAGATCATAGGAAGAAATTTAGTTTGTAATCTATAAAATTTTATAAGAACCCATGAGAAAAATTTTTGTGTCTGTGGTATAAGAAGTGAAATTTTGAAATACAATACCAGATGCTTCATGCACAACGAGAAATTGAAAGCTTTGTAAAATTGGAAATTTTCATCTTCAAAAGTTCCACTAAGAGAATAAGGAAGTCCATACAACAAGGGATTAATACAAAACCATCTTATAGATATTGTTCAATAAAAATAAAACATGGATAAAATTCAATGAGGTGGATATATCGGCATAAGCATAATCTTACTTAATCTAAAAAAGGATACAAAATGCATACAATATAAATGTTACTTATGTAAAATTCTGCACATTTCACACTATTTTATAATGGCAGAAATCTATTTCTGTTGAGGAATGACAGGAGAAAGTGAGACAGTTAAAATAGACTTAGGAGAAATTTAGTGGTTCATAGGCAGCTTATATTCTCCTTTTCTTAATTTAAGGAAAATTTACTGGGTTTATATGAGTTCATCTGAGAGCCAAAGTCACACATTAGTACAACCCCCTTGTCAATTACAGCATAATTACTCTTCAAAGCTCAAAATCTCACAAACAAAGTCATCAAGGGTTATATATTGTTCTGCAAACAAAAATGATTTGGAGAAATAAATTAAAATAAGAATAATATGTAACTATTTTATTACATGGACAATACCAACTTCAACATTTTGATAAGTATAATGTTCCATAAGTTGATTATATGGAGACAGTTGTCTGAGTTCAGCCATCTCAAGGTCAATTTCTCCATCTCACTGGCGGTGTCAAAATGACTTCATGTTCCCAGGTCTAATAACTAACTCCTATCCTGTTATTCCATATTTTTTGTTTGTCTCTCAACAAGTGAAGAATATAAAGAAAGAAGCTGCTCTGATCTAAACTAAGGTACACAAGTTGTAATGTATATAACTGATTGCCTGTCATGACCTCATTCAGCTTGCCCACACCATTGTTCCCTTATCATTTTGAGTTTGGGACTCAATGACCAGGATGGGGCTTTACCACAAAGGCTCTGAGTCAAGGGTCTTGAGAACAGTTGACCTGAGTATTTTCACCTGCATTTAGTCCCTTCCTGTTATAGGCCACCCCAAGTTGAGGCAGACAGTACCACAGTGGAAACTCAACCCTCTGTGTCAAGATATGATTGTGCAATGCTATGGTTCACCTGGCTCCACCTCACTTTGTGGTCTCATTCTTTAAATATGACACACAATTTCACTTCAGGGATGCAGTTTATATCACAGCACTCAAAAAGTAAAGCTTGAATTTTAAGCCTCTGTCTTTAAAGAGGGTTTTGCCAACTTCTCCATGAACCCAATAAATATTGGGTTTGTCTAAATTGCTTCAGTATCTTATTGCTAGAATTTGATATTACATAACCACATTCAAAATGATTATTTTGAAATGTTTTAACACAAGTATATTTAAAATTGAATAAATTTAATATTTGTATAAATTACAGAAAAAACATTATATTTCTTTTTCTCATATTATGTACATTTTATAATTAAATGTAAGTGACAAATGTTCACACTGTATATAATGAGAACTTCCTGAAGTCTGTTCTCATAGTCATGATCCTAACAAAGAAAAGGTTGTGTACAAGCAAAGATGTTTCAACTGAATAAAATGAGATTATTTTGAAAGATCTGAACATTCAAAGGAAATAGAGCTATATTCTAGATGAGACAACTAGAGATGGATTACCAAAGGGACATGTATTCAGTTCAGCTCTTTGTTATGATTCATATTAGCTAATGGGGGATATGGGAATAGAATGCCATTGTGCTTCCTGGGAACCAACATAATCATTCATAGCCTCAGGTTAAATCATAACTTCCTTTTACTACTTAATAAAACATGAATGCCATCTGAAAGAGTAGAAATACTTATTACAGATTGCATAGAGGACTGTTAAATCTAGTAAGAAAGACAGAAACAAGTAGTCCAGTATAAAATTAAAGCTATAACAAGATGCCATGCTACTTTTTTCTTCTTTATTTTATTGTCTGACAGTAAGAAAGTACACAGCACGGAACTAGAAAGCCTCTTTCTAGTCTCCTCTTTCCAGGTAATGGCAGTGAATGAGGAGCTACACACTCAGCTTATTGAGAATCGGAGGTGGCTAAGTATTCTTCCCTCATTAAGATACTCTAATCCATCCAAGGATTGGGAACACTTCAGAAGATAGAGTAGAAAGAAAATTAAATTTGCATCTGAAAGAAAGAGGCTGTGTCCTCCAGATACATCCATTTGCCCAAGATTTTCATAAATTCATTGTTTTTAATAGCTGAGTAGTACTCCATTGTGTAAATGTACCACAGTTTCTGTATCCATTCCTCTATTGAGGGACATCTGAGTTCTTTCCAGCTTCTGGCTATTATAAATAAGGCTGCTATGAACATAGTGGAGTATGTGTCCATATTACCAGTTGGAAGATCTTCTGTGTATAGGCCCAGAAGTGGTATTGCTGGATCCTCCAGTAGTACTATGTCCAGTTTTCTGAGGAACTGCCAGACTGATTTCCAGAGTGGTTGTACAAACTTGCAATCCTACCCAGCAATGGAGGAGTGTTCCTCTTTCTCCACAACATCACCAGCATCTGCTGTCACCTGAATATTTAATCTTAGCCATTCTGACTGGTATGAGATGGAATCTCAGGGTTGTTTTGATTTGCATTTCCCTGATGACTAAGGATGTTGAACATTTTTTTCAGGTGTTTCTCAGCC
>NC_034594.1:9099433-9116473 GCF_900095145.1 Mus pahari | reverse complement strand
TTGGTCTTGCAAACTTTATATGACCCAGCACAGGGGAATGCCAGGGCCATGAAGTAGGAGTGGGGAGAAAGTAGGGGAGCAGGGGCAGTGGAGGATATAGGGAACTTTCCAGATAGCATTTGAAATGTAAATAAAGAAAATATCTAATAAAAAATAGTAAAAAAAAAAAAAAGAAAAGAAAAAAAAGAAAGAGGCTGTAAAAATATAATCTCTTTGGCAGATACAGCCACTGAAGTCATAAACTGAAACCAGCTGTGGATATCTGCATAATGTCTACACAGAAATGGACCTGCCAACATCCAGGCATGGATGGAAAAAGGTCCAAGAGGTATCATTCTTATGTTTAAACTATTGATAGACTCTCATAGACAGAGTATCATTGCCTTTGGTTGATACTGACTGTGGAGTTCACTAGGCTCCATTCAAGCTAATGCTCATAGAGACCCCCCTGGCTAAACTCAAAAGCCACAATGTAAATAAAAAACTTGGGTTTAGAACAAAGACTTTTATGGCAAATGGGATTTTATAAGGATGAAAGATGGAAGGGGTGGGCAAGACAATAATAATATGTTCTATGCTTGTATGAAGTTTTGAAAGAATAATCTTAATGAAATAATTTAAAAAATTAAAGTAAAGCTATTTACTTAGCTCCAAGTTCTGAATATTTGTGGGTACAGTACCAGCTTCAGCATCATCCTGCTAGAGGATGAATCCTAGTGATGAAGCCCGTGCTCAAGAGAGAAGTCACACTGTAATCAAAAAATTGGAATGTGATTAAAAAGGTCTGCTCTCTCTTCATATGACAACCACCTCATGATGGTTATCATCTTGGTACCCTGATGCTGGGCTGTGGTTATAAGGGAAGAGGGGGGAGTAAGAGACTCAGCATCTGGCCAGAGTTCCTGTGCTCTGGGTGGGCAGATGTAGGAGGACTGCTGGATGATTTTCATGCGGCCCGGGGTGGGCATCTGGCTGTGTGAAGCCACTGACCCACACGGTGAGGGATGAACAAGGGACAGGTTCTCAGTCTCTGGAATCCCACACTGGATATGACAGAGGAGCTGAGAACAGAATGGGGGTCCTGGGGATATGGGAAGAGGGCAGAGGGAGAGAGATTCCCACGCAGGGGAGAGTCTTCAGTGCGGGCCTTGATGAACATAGACAGTCTATAGTTTTAGAGCTTTATTGTAGAAAGACAGAAGGAAAGAGAAAAGCTGGAGAGAGAGAGAGACCGGCCATGGCCAAGAGGAGAGAAGGGGGAAAAGGAGAGGGAGAAGAAAGGCTAGAGAGTAAGAAAGCTTAAAGAGAGAGAGGTAAAAGCTTAGTAAGAGAGAGAGCTTAGAGTGAGAGTAAGGAAAGTAAAAGCTTAAGAGATTAAGAGACTGAGGAGGGACAAAACAGCCCCTCTTATAGTGGTCTTGTTATCTTGCTCTTTCTAGTTAACTGGGAGGAGTCTAGCCTGAAGGTCAGAAGCTTGGGACATTGTCTACATGACTGCTAGCCATGAGCCTCTCCTGTGTGGGTGGTAACTTCGACAGGAGCCAGGGGTCCAAGAGACATGAGGGAAAGACTTCTGTCCCATGTAGGTGAAAATTATCACCACCAGGTTTCACTGGGGTCCACACCTCAGCTCGACTGTAGACCAAGCTGTCTGTGCATAACCCATTGCCCCATACCCTGAGATGCATATCACTTCTTAGTTAGGGTTTCCATTACTATGAAGAGATAGTATGAACAGAGCAACTCTTACAAAGGAAAACACTTCATTAGGGATGGCTTACAGTTTCAGAGGTTAAGTCTGTTGCCATCATGGTGAGAAACACGGCACATTCCAACAGACATGGTGCTGGAAAAGGAGCTTAGAGTTCTACATCTTGATCAGAAGTCAGTAGAACGAGGGTGAAACACATTGTTCAGACTTGAGCTTATGAGACCTCAAACCTGCCCTCACAGTGATACACTTCCTCCAAAAATGCCATACCTATTCTAACATGACCACACCTCCTAGTAATGCCACTCCTTTTGGACCAATCATTCACACACCACTTTATAGGAGCCATTCCTATTCAAGCCATTACAACTTCATTCCAAGGGCAATGTCTACAATGCCCTGCATGCAGGCCCTGATTTTAAAGGTCTCACCATCTTCTCAAGGCAACCAAAACGAATAGGAGTCCAGTATATATGGATCATGACAGGACAAAAAAACACCTAAACCATTTTATTTTCTATGCTGCCCAAAGATAACTTCTTTATAACATGCAAACATGCATTTATTTTAGCCCGTTTATTATAAATGATTCTGAATATTGATTTTGAACACGTTGAAACATTGTTCAAAATTTAAAGTGAAAATCCTGTTCTAGAATTTTCCTCACCTGTAAGTTGTAAAATCAAACTGAGGTAAATAGTTGGAAGATATAGTTGTGTAGCAAGAAGAGGGTAAATATTCTAATTTCTGTAGACAAAAATAGAAAGGAATATGTAGCCCAAAACAAGGGAAATACCAGCAGGACAGATACTAAATCTTGACTTTCCAAGCCTGGTATCTTATATACACTGGAACTGCATTCATCCTCAGCAGCATCTCCTGTATGTCTGGATACAAGCCAAATAATTAGTTTCTAAAGCTATCTTTGCACATCCTCTTCAACTTTTGCTAGCAGACCTTGAACATTTCAAACAGGCCTTTCTTCCTGAGATCTTCATGGTAGCTCTGTTATAAAGATTCAACACCCTTGGAGATATGAGTTCTCCCCAGCTACATCTAAATTCTAATCAATCTCTGGGATTTTCCTTTAGAATCATGGTGGAAACTGTCCTGAGTTATGCCCTTTGCCTTCTTCATTGTTGCAAAGGGAGCCTCATGTGGATGCATCTACATCATGCTGATGCAGATACATCTGTTGACAGAGAGTTTACTTGAATGATGGACATTCCATATTTAAAAAAAAAAAAGTATCTAAAATGTTTTGATTTTTTGATTAAATCAATTCATTCTGCTTCATAGACAGGGCGAATTAAATTGTTTTGGTAATTTTTTTTAATCTTTTGATTTATAAGCAGGGCTTTTAGGTTGCAATTTTTATCTGAAAACATGCCTCACTGAGTCAAACATGGAAGTGGTGTGGGGGAAGAGCACTGGATTGCTCTACAACACACCACATACTTATTTTGTCCAACAGGGATTTTAAAAAGGATCTTCAGATGATAATTATTATCTGCTTCCTGGTGGCAACTGCCCTATTTTAGCTGCATAGAATTTCTGATGTCCCTTATGACATTTTTCCCCCTGTGGTTTCCTAGTTGATGGGACTAAAGAGAAGGAATTCAAACCTAAACTGGTTTAAATTAAATGTGAGGAAATAATAATCCACAGTGTAAGGACCTAGGTGCCAAGTTTTAGGGAGAAATGGGTAAAAACAACCAAGTTATAAATCATTCAAAAAGAGGGATTTATGAAGGAAACAGCAAGACAACTCCAAGTACAGTTTCTCTGCTGGGTGCTGCTCCTTGGAACAGTTATGATAAATCATGCGATGGATGGAGAGAAAACTACATTCTCTTAACTTCCGAAGGAGTGTCTCTAGAGACTCCTCCTGTGCACTTATGCATGCAGATGCCTTCCTTTATTACAGACCTATGCAGTGTGCCAACTGTGCTGTACTTACTACACTCTGCTGAACAAGTTAGGCATCTGTGTATGATCAGATGGTTAGTCACAGTGTATTCTTCATTTTAATTTGGGATATTCTGTATTTGTACACAAAGTGCTAGAACTTTAATACATGGATACATTGTGCTGTGAGAAAAGCACTTCACCTTGAGATCACTGTTGCAGCTACTAGAAACAAATGCCAAGTCGGTTAGAATGTGACTTACATTGTTAGAAAGAAAATAACTATGATGTAAAACTTTCATCTAAAGGTTTTCTACTCCATTTTACAGTTTATTGGAATGCTTCCTTCTCTGTGATTCCATCATTGTGTTCACTGTGGAGCATCATTTTGGTCATGACCTAATTGAGAATGGGTCTCTCTGGTTTCCACTTAGAGTTTTGCTCTCTCCATTTCCATTTGTATTACTTAAATGGTCGTAAACTTTTCAGGAAAAAAGTAATGGTAAGTCAAGAAAATTAAAGAAATGATAGAAGAAATGGAAGGCACTGCTTACAGTTAAAGAGGCATGAGGGAGCTGACTACAAAGAGAGCATAAGAATGTATTACAAGAACAAACAAACTTGCACTTGGGTAATGCAGCCTTCAAATAGAATCTTGACATTTTAGACTTCTGGCACCAACACAACCTACACAGTTAGTAACAGAGAAGTTACCAGACAGAAAGCACAGCCCAAATCCAACAGAATCTGTGTGTTTGAGTCCAACATTCTTCAAAGCCTTAGCAGTCATTCTGTATCAAATATCCCACAGAAGGCAAGCTTCTTTCAGAGTTTCAGAGCAGCACACACAGAATATTAAAATATTTCCAAATTTTCAGGGCATTTTTTACAAGATAATCAGGCATAATTATTTTCAAAGGCCATTTTTTAGGAGAATAAACTAAATCAATATGAAAATATCGTTACTTTTTCTAAAAATGGAGCAGAAATAATTGTGCCTCGGTATTTGGTAACACAATTTGAATAGAGAAAAGGAAACTAAAAGTTTTATTTTAATTAAATAATTTTTGATGTAGATTATCTTTAAACAATAGGTATTTATTATGTCATCCATAAAACAATAAATGGATGGAAAAGCATGTCCACGAGACATAGAATATTTATTTTATTTAAAAAAAATGTTTCCACAGACCTAAGCATCAAGAAACAATGCCTATTCTGACTGCGTGCAATAAGGATTGCATTGGGCATGAGGAAATTGTTTGGAAACATTTCTAAGCTGGCTATATTCTTGTAGAGCTTGCTTATAGACATAAGGATGAGGAAAGAGAAGGAAACTTAAAGGTGGCCAGTAATCCCACAGAAATCATTTAATATCAAGAAGAGGAAAGAACCGTATTCTTTTTTATTTATTTATTTATTTATTTATTTATTTATTTATTTATTTATTTATTTATTGTTATTTTCTTTATTTACATTTCAAATACTATCCGGAAAGTTCCCTATACCCCGCCCCCGCCCCTGCCCCTGCCACTACTTGGCCTTGGCCTTCCCCTGTGCTGGGTCATATAAAGTTTACAAGACAAAGGGGCCTCTCTTCCCAATGATGGCCGATTAGGCCATCTTCTGCTACATANGCAGCTAGAGACACGAGCTCATGGGGTACTGGTTAGTTCATATTGTTGTTGCACCTACCATATTCTTTTTAGTTTTAGCACTTGTGTGAAATTTAGCTAGGGTATGATGCAGTAGGTGGACATAGTATATAGCCGATTGAGTTCACCTATTTTTTACTACATGTGTGGGTAGCCCTGTATCATTGAAACCAGAGAACTGGGTTTTATGTATAACTTCAGAAGCTCTGTATTAAAATAGGCAGTTTCCAATACACCTAAAACTTTTTCTCTCCCTGTGTTTACACATAACAAATAAGAGAAAAGGAAAAGCAACACTCCTGGTTAATTGCAAGGTGCTGCTCCTCACAGGGAGACTTTGATTTCTGATCTGGAGTCAAAAGAAGTAGCAGCTGATGAGGCAGGAGAGCAGCGGGCTGCATCCAGAGTTTTCACCTTGCTGTTGCCACTAATTAGCTGTCTGACCCCGAACATCTCCATGTCCCTGAATTTGAACTTCCTCATCTGTAAAATGAGGCAGCTGTTGATCCCTGAAGTCTTTTCTGGCATCAGCAGTCTATGTAAGCTACAAGCTCTGGAAGCATAGAGAGATTCGTATTGACCTACATAGGTGTATTTTTCTATTCTTTTTGCATTTTTCCTTTGCTCCAGTAACCTTGACTGGCATTGTTTATAGCTACAACCTGTGTGACAGGGTGACTCAAAATGATCGTGCTCAAGAATAAGACACCCCACCACAGCTAATTAGCAAGACCCACAATCAGAAATGTCTCCTGGTGATGGGCTGTCAGTGATTTCTTGGGAATGAATTTCAGGGGTGCATATTTGATTGTGAATATATATCCTACACTGTGAGATAATCAATATGAATTTCAATAACATTTGGATAAATCACTAGAGGGAAAATGTCAGTAGATTTCCTTATTCTACTTGTGTTATAGATAATAAACAATGGGAAAAGCTCACTGATGAAAAAAATAAAGTCCACTTGTGAAAGTATTTATGTGAACTAATATAGTGCACATAAATATATTTTAATTACTTCTATACAAATCAGATAATGAATACAGAAATAAAATCATCTGTATAAATGTGTGTGTGTGTGTGTGTGTGTGAGTGTGTGTGTGTGTGTGTTTGTGTGTGTGTGTGTGATTAGCACTAATTTTAAACAAAGTTCCTAGAATCTGTAACTCAAATCCAGGTTTGAGTTTACTCTTTTAATCACTAACTTGTCTGCTGTAATATCTTGTAGACATGTTGATATATTGTAGTTCATTGTTCTAACATGATCAATTTGCACTTCATTTGACATTTTGAATAAAACTGTGACAAGTATTTATGAGCAATATCTCTGAAATGTAATTCAAAAAATAGAATTTTGTCCTGTACATATTAAACTGTTTATCCTTGGCACATGGTTAGCATAAGGTAGTGAAAATGAAACCAATGTGAATATTTCATGGTGTCAAATTAATAAAAATTTATGACCAGCACTTTCAAATGATCTTTTTGAAAAGTCCTTTGCTGCTGTTGTTTATAGAAATACAATATGAGGGAATAAATCAATATAAACAAAGATATGCTACATAGTAGGGTCTTAATTGGTCAATCCTGGCATAACATTCAAATTTCCACTCATAGACACCCAAACAGACAATCATTTGTAAACCACTAAAGCAAATATTTTATCCTCAGTTTGTTTTTTCCACTTTATCTCCAACAACTGAAATGGCTTAGAGGTAAAATTTGACTTAAAATAATGCCTTTAGAACACACCCACATGGCAGATTAAATGGGTAATCTCTGAGAGTTAAAGACTTTCCAAAATAAAAATATTCATTAGCAGCAAAACATGGTATAATAATTATAATAATTACAATGTTACTTAGAGTCTACAAACCTTTATCTTTTTTCCTTTTTTTGTGGGTGTGCAGTTCAACTTTTTACTTTAATAAAATCAGAATATGCACAGTAAATGCAATGCTAGTAACTAAACTAATACAATAAACAACTACTAAAGCTATAGTGACTTGAGGGTCGATCTTTACATTCAGCAAGTTTAAACCCATTCCTAATTTTGAAACATAACTGAAAATATTGCTTGCTGATAAAACTTGCTCAAGTGCTATTGCTGAATCTACAAGTCACTGAATATGTCAATACAACAAAGATAACCACATGTTTGAGGATTGCAATGTGCAACAAACAACTAAACAAAACTCACACAACAAACATCTGAGAATCTAGACACTTCATATCAGTGTTTTGAAGTGTTTCCTTAATATCTTAAGACAAGTGAATTAAACCCTTGGCATGATTTAGTTTCAAGTCGCCAATTTTGTTTTTACTAACATCAGAAAGTTATGGCTACATGGCCAATACCAGGTCTGCTTAATTTGACTTAAGAGTTTATTATGACAACATTAAAAGCTCACACTACCATGAAATATATAATTTCATGCATATGGTGATATTCAACATTCAAGTGTCAATATTTTAGTACTGTCTTTTGGGAAAGTTTCTTTAAACTTTCAAAGAATCACTTTTAGGCTTATAAAAATAAATATTTGTCAAAATATTCAATAAATATTACATAAGACAAGCAGCAAAAATATCTAGAAATCTGTCACGTGCAAAATTTTCTTCCCAACTATCATTCCCCTGGTCCCTAATAAATTTTAGAATCTAGTCCCATCCCTTTCCTAGACAAGCTGCGTTCAACAATCTCCAAGAGACAAATAAGATTGGAAGTTTAAGGACACGCACACAAGACATATATATAAAATTCTCTGAATGTGCAATAAAAGAAGTACTTTGTAAAAAGTTATGGGCAAAATGTACAAGGGCCTAAACCTAGACTAATTGAAATAGCACCATAACAAACGACCTCAATACTGTCAAGTGCACCTACTTAATAAAAGTTTTAGAACAAGGCACAATACACTTGAAAATCTATTGCATTTAAGGAAATTTTTGCCATCATCCTATACCACGGTAAAAAGATTGAACATTTTGATCACTGCATTCTGGTCACAAAATTATCCCAGAATTCTCAGTGGCATAGGCATTTTACTTGTGGACAATGCTCATCTTTGGCCAGATTTAGCATAAACAGACTATAAATACAATGGAAACCTATGCAACTAATACTGACTAACCTGCACTGTAGAGAAGAAGTGAAACCTTGTGCAGTTATGTACATATTTCCAACCTATGTGATCTCAGATTTCAGTCTGTTATTCGTCTGAAGCCATTTGTTTTTGTGGGGTTTTGTTGTTGTTGTTGTTGTTGTTTTTTGGTTTTTTTTGTTTTTTTTTTTGTTTTTTTTTTTTTGTTTTTTTTTAGAAAGTCTATAGTAAGTCAGTTTAACATCACAATGCAGCTTGAACAGAGCAATGTGAGTTGGGATTTAAAGTAAAGGCTGCTGCATAATTCTTCCTGTTCACGCCTATCTTGAACAAAAACCATCAACACTAGCATGCGTTATTAGACCAGAAATCATCCAGAGCCCTAGGTGAGGGCTGGTCATTGCTGTGGTCAGCCATTATTCCATTTCATTTTTTTTTTTATGGCAGGCATTTAAAAAGTCTAAGTAGGTGAATTCTCCTAAACCTATGTCAAGTTATCAGACCTTTAAACTTTCCCTGTAATAACATGCTCACATTTGGCTAGCTCATAGTTAACAATCTGCCGAAAACTTTAAAGAGGAATTGCTGTCTTTACTTGCATTAACTTTGAGAACAGTGCTTTGAATGTATGCATGCATCCATACATCACCTCATCATGACTGGAATGGCTTGTTTAAAGACAACTATCAGACTCTAAATACCTATCCAGGATAGAGTGAGTAAATCAGAACGTTTAACTTAATACAGTTTTCCACATTAGAAACTAACTACATTAATATGATTCAAAACATTTGTTGTTTATTTTCCCCCAGTCTGCAAGTATCAAAAGCCTTAAGGCAGGCTACCACTTGAGTTTTTCCTTATATTATTTATGGATGAATTGATGAGTCCTGTTAACTTATATCACACCTGTATGCCAAGGTTTGATTTTAGCCCAAGTTCAGTAAATTTATTTTGTCAAAAACAATTGGAATCTTGAGCATTACTGAGCCAACAGGACATCAAAATAAAACGTTGTCTAAAGTTAAAGGCACAGTACATTAACAAACAAATGATCCTCAGTCACAAAATTATAAATGCAGTTTGGGATAGGGGTAGGGGAGAGGGGAGTTATTCCAAACTACAGCAATAAAGTCTTCAAACCTTCAGAACAGCGCGGCTGATTGTTCCTTTCATCTTTGCTGGTGACCTTAAGCTCCCTTAAAAAAAATAGATTTCAGTGGAGACTCACAGCTGGTAATGTACTGCGATTTCTTGAAGTTACACAAGGTATTGTCTGGCTAAGTGACATGTGGTTTCCATATTAGCTTGTTTGGAAGGGTGACCTACTACAAAGCAGGCTCAGTTACCCCACTGGTCAACACCCTGGGACATATATTTTCTTCTTCCATATCACTCACTGTTGTAAAAGCCTCCATAACTGCCTCCACCACTCTGCTGCCATCATGGCCACCTCCACCACTTTGACTGCTGCTTGCATGGCTGCTGCTGAAGCTGGAACTGCTGGCACCGCTACTGTGTCGATAGTCTCTGGCACCAAACCCTCCACTAAATCGACTGCTCTTAGAACGTCCAGAACTGCTACCCTTGGTGTTCAAAAGCCATGTTTTCTAACCAAGATGGCACTAACTGTTATGCTTTAACAAGAAGATCCAGTAAATCCTTAGTGATATTTATATTCCTTTCATTAAAGAATGAGGTGGCAAGAACAAGCTTTCCCACAGGCTCTGTATGGCCTATGTGATGCACATATTCTTCGATATCACTAGGTAGGTCAAAACTAATAAGATGCTTCACATTTGAAATATCCAGTCCTCTTGCTGCTACTGCTGTAGCCACTAGAATCGGGCTTTTCCTGAGAAGAACTGGTGAAGGGCCAATTCCCTATCTTCCTGAGAACGGTCTCCATGGATACTGATTCAAGCATATCCTTCATGGTGTAAGAAATCCTCCAGCGAATCTGCCCCCTTTTTGGTCTCCACAAACACTAGGGTCAGGGAATCCTTGTCTGTTGCATTTAGTAGGTCAAGCAGAAATGACCTTTTGTCTAGTTCCTCCACCTAAACCACATTTTGTGTGATGTTCTCTGAAGTAGACCCAACTCTTCCTATAGCCAGAAATATGTACTCACCTAAGAAATCATGGGCCAGCATCTGTATTTACTTAGGAAAAGTAGCACTAAACATCATAGTGTGGCGGACACTTTTTGGAGGCATAGTGTCTTGTTTAACTATTCTACGAACCTGAGGTTCAAACCCCATATCTAACATCTGGTCAGCTTCATCTAACATCAGGTAATTGCAGATGTCTTACCCGATCTTCCCTCTCACCATCATGTCCACTAGAAGTCCTGGAGTGACTCCTAGCAAGTGGCATCCACTTTCTAAGTCTCGAATCTGCTGACCAATTTCAGCACCGCCATAAACCATGCAAGGAATGACTCTAGATCGGTATGAGAATTTTCTGGCTTCCTCATAGATCTGCACTGCCAGTTCTCTGGTTGGTGAAAGAAACAAGGAGATTGGATACTGTTTACAACGCCCATATCTTCCACTTTCCTTCATAGACCTCAGAGCCTCTTCTGGACCACCAGCCTAAATCTGACTCAAGATGGGCAAGAGAAATGCTGCAGTTTTTCCAGAGCCTGTTTGAGCACAAGCCATCAAGTGTCTTTTCTCTTTGATAATAGGAATAGCTAGCTTCTGCACTGGAGTTGGGCAAGTATCACAAGTAAGCTCAATGTTTCCCATAATAATTTCCCCCATCTCAACATCACTGAAACTTTCAATGTGTGGAGGAGTTGTTGCCTGTTGCTTCAACTGGAATGTCATCATATTTCTCAAAGTTAATCCCAGTATTGCCTCCAGAAAAGAGTTCATTTTCCAAGCGTTCACTTGGTGGGAGTGGCTTTGGCCAGTCATCTTCATCTGATTTGTCACACCAGCGACTATTTCCACCTCTTTCAAATTTGCCAGAGGCACTTCTATCTCCATGGCTGCCAATGCCATCATAGTCTTCCCGTCCATGATCATCAAACCTTTCCCTTGATTCATTTCCACGATCTACAAAGAAGCTAGACTTCCCTCTAGAATCACCACGTGACCCAAAACTGCAGTTTGCATTCTTATCTTTACTAGAACTCCACCCTGAACTGTCTTTGTCATAGAATCCTTTAGTAGTTTCTCTGTTCCTTAAATGAGGAAGGATGTAGCACCCTTTGCTTGCTGTACTTCCTCCAGTTTGATTATCTGAAGAGTTCAGGTCTAGGCCAGCAAAGTGCTGGTCCAGCCAGAGCTCATTTTCCACTGCCACATATGACTCATCCCTGAAGAGTGCTGAGAAGTCAGAGCCTTCTGCTGCTGAGCAAATGATGGCTTTAACGCAAAGTCACTCTCATGGAAGAACTGTGACTTTTCTATCTTTTTTCTTTATCAAATAACAGTTAAAGGGGAAAAGAATTCTATAAAATTGCATATTTAAAATTCCTAAAATACTTTCAGTAAGGAGCAGTAAGGTCACTAGTAAACTTTTCTCAAGAAAATATAATTAATAGAGAATTTTATCTGCAACAAATACCATGAACAACTGAGACACAATGCATAGATCTACCCAAAAATAAATGTTCAGTGGGACCTCCCATATCCAGCAGGAAAGGTGTATGTCATTCACAATTTGAGAAAGATTAGAGATAAGATTCAGACAATCTAGCTAAACCAATGTGAATCCAAATTCATTAGATTTTCCAAAGTATTATCAAATGTGATGGCTATTCATGATTGTCAAGAATAACTAAATAACTTGGTTGTTTGGAATTAACTAAAATCCCAAAGTGAGTGTCACACATCTAAGGAATTTCTGCTCAATTAGAATTAGGTTGATCCACTTCAAATCTGAGTCTTTGAAGTAGTAAGATACATACCTTAAGTTCAGATCTTGAAGTGGGAAGAAGGGGCAACATTTAATCTGGATCTTGAGATGGGAAAGCACATCTTTAATCTGAGACACACCTTCTGCTGGAACCCTATATAAGGACATGGTAAAAGAATGATTTGCCCTTTACTTGTTTGCCTTCACCTGGCTGGCAATCATTGGCATTAGAGCCTACTTCTTTGGGATCTCAGCATATAATAAAGATTAGCTGAGATATTCAGCTTTTTGAACTGAATAACTACTGGATTCTTGGGAGTTTCCATTCACAGGCAGTCATTATTGGATTAGCTTGGCTACAGCCTGTGAAGTATTTTAATAAATTTCATAGATTATATATATATATATATATATATATATATATATATATATATATATATATATATATGAGAGAGATTCATTTTATAAATTCTGTTATTCTAGAGAACCTTGACTAATAAAGCAAATAAAACCCAATAAAGCCTTTCAGTTTAGCCCTTGGCAAAGTTAAGTATAATCTAAAGTCTTTAGAATATTTCTGATATTATTACATAGGAACAGCAGCAAATAGTGAAAGAATTTATGTAAGTTGTTAAGCTGCAGTCTATGAATTTTTTCACATCCTAACATGAGAATTTGGTTTACTCATGTATGGCCCACACAAGGTATAGGATGCTGTGAACTATAAACTTGTGTCACTGTTTTGATATTATTTTATACAAATGCCACAAGAGATAAGATGAATTTTGGATGTTTCCAGCAAGAATAAGTCTAGTGTGTCTGTCTTGATCCTGACATATTATCATCAATGTAACTGGAATACTTACAACCTAGGGAAACAGAAAGGATCTGTTCTTTATTTCCATTGTGACTCATTCTGCTTTCTAGCCAGTACATTCATAGAAGGCGCATTCTCAGCATGACACACTATATGTCATTTGGATTATCTCTCTGTTCAGACTCAGAGTTGATTCATGCTTTAATCCTATGGAGATGGAACGTTTTCTGTAAAAATTGAAAGATTTATGTCTCTAATCCCCCTTTGAAAGACACTGGAGCAAACATTGCACTGGTTAGGTCTTAACCCACAAAACAATAAGAATGAAAATGTGTTTGTGAGTCACTATAAAAACATCCCTTTGGGAATATGGCAGCATTCATAGACAGGACATATATAATGTGCTTCTTGGTAACTTGCAGGAGGATGGCATATATCAATCACTATTTGTCTGAGTTATGATAGACGATTCTTCTGAGAAGAAGGCATTGAAAATATTTGACATTTTCTTTAAAGAAGGAAATGAGTTTAAAAGATTGTTTTTATAGTTCTAATTCTGTGATGAAGTTTTTGAGTTTGCTGATAAATAAGTACATATATTAGAGACAAAATTGAAATTTAACAGAAAGCTTTATATCTATCATTTCAAATGCCAATTCTAACTGTATGTAAGTTCATGAAGGATTTTTTAATAGTATAAATTAATCTATTTTTTACACTCTATATTGCATCAACCCCATCCACCCTCCAACTGCTACACATCCCACACCTTCTCCCAACCCCTGTTTCTATATGGATGCTCCCACACCCACCCCACCTGACCTCTAAACTCTCTGTGGCCTCCAGTCTATTGAGAGTTAGGTACATTATCTCTGAATGAACATAGACCTGGAAGTCCTCTACTGTATGTGTGTTGGAGGGCTCATATCAGCTGGTATGTGCTGCCTGGTTGATGGTTGAAGGTTTGAGAGATATCAGGGGTCCAGATTAATTGAGACTGCTGATCCTCCTACAGGATTGCCCTTTTTCTCAGCTTCTTTCAGCCTTCCCTAATCCAACAACAGGAGTCAGTTGCTTCTGTCCATTGGTTAGATGCAAATATATGCATCTGATGCTCTGAGGTGCTTGCTGTGTCTTCCAGAGTGTGGTCATGCTAGGTCCCTTTTTTTCAGCACTCCATATCCTCAGTAATAGTGTCAGGGCTTGGGACCTCCCCTTGGGCTGGATCCCACTTTGGGCTGGACCTTCTTTTCCTCTCCATTTCCATCCCTGTAATTCTTTCAGACAGGAATAATTATGGGTCAGAGATCTGTCTGTGGGATGGCAACCCCATCCCTCACTTGAAGCCCTGTCTTCCTGTTGGATGACAGCTCCGTAAGTTCACTCTCCCTACTGTCAAGGATTTCATCTAAGGCCCTTTGATTCCTGAGAGTCTCACACCTCCCAGGTCTCTGGTGCATACTGGAGGGTCCTCCCAACCTCCTATTTCCTGAGTTTGCCTGTTTCCATTCTTTCTGCTGGCCCTCAGGGCTTTTCCCTTACCCAATACCAGATCATGTTCCCCTTCCTCACCCCCATCCACTTTACCTCCCAGGTCCCTCCAGGGCCAGATAGCTTTCGTGCAGCATTCTACCAGACCTTCAAAGAAAACCTGACACCAATTTTCCTCAAACTATTCCATAAAATAGAAACAGAAGGAAGACTACCTAACTCGTTCTATGAAGCCATAATATACTGATACCTAAACCACACAAGGACCCAACCAAAAAAGAGAACTTCAGACCAATCTTGTTTATGATTATTGATGCAAAATTACTCAATAAAATTCTTGCAAACCGCATCCAAGAACACGTTAAAACCATCATTCACTATGATCAAGTAGGCTTCATCCCAGGTTTGCAAGGTTGGTTTAGTATATGAAAATCCATTAATGTAATTCACTATATAAACAAAGTTAAAGAAAAAAATCACACAATTATCTCCTTAGATGCAGAAAAGGCATTTGAAAAAATATAACACCCCTTCATGTTAAAAATATTGGAGAGATCAGTAATTCAAGGCCCATACCTAAACATAATAAAAGCAATTTATTAACTGCAAACCATCAACAGATAATATCAAATTAAATGGAGACATTCACTAAATTTTATTGAATGTCTGATAAACTTCAATGTGCAATGATTTTAACTTACTTGCAAGTTTTTTTATAATATTAATTAAAATGTATATGTATGAAAATTTTGCAGTAAATGCTTTTAATAGGGACATGATTGAATATCGATAATGAAACAATTTAAATAAGAGAAGGGTTGTTTGGCTCAAAGTTTGAAAAGTTATTGTCATTAAAGAGGGCAACAGTTCATCATGTTGGAGGAAGAATAAAATTTGGGTTTCCTTAGTTGCAGAAGAAAAGTGAAGCTGTGTCCTAAAAACTTGCCTGAAATAGCAGAGAGTGAATATCCTGGAAGATTTCAAGATATAATCTACTTCCTGCATCTGGATGCCCATCCCCCTATGATCCATACCTTCCTAAATCTACACCAACGCCAGGAATTAAAATGTTCGAACGCATGAATATACGTGTACATTTCTCAATCAATTAATCACAGCCAATATCATTATCAAATAAAACATTAGTCAAGAGTCTATTAAATAACTTTTAACACAATAAGAAGTTATTTCAAAATTTTCAATTTCCAAAGTATTTACTTGTTTGTGTATCAAAGAATAAACTTGCATGACATTTTACTGTAACTAAAATAGGCAAGAGGATTGATCTTTGTAGTCCATGTAATAAGATTTGGAGTCACCTAAGGGAACATGCCTCTGTGTGTAGCTTTGAGAGCATTTCCAGGAAGATTTAACTTAGGAGAAAAGATCCTCCCTGAATGTTCATGTATTACAGTTTGGACCTCAGGCACTAGCAGGCTGAAAATAATGTGGATGAATACCACCTGAGCAGCAAGGTTTTTCCTTTTTTCTTAATTTTCTGCACAAGTGACTGGCTGGATTATCTTCTGACAACCACAGATAGATCTGCTCTCATTACTGTCAATTTCCAACCACAGTGGACAATATCCTCAAAATACACACTTCCTTACTTAAGATGTTTGCAAAGTACTTTGTCATAAAAATGAGTCAAATTAACTAACGAGTAACAGTGCTTATTTTACTTAGCAAATACCCAAAACCTTAAAACACACATAAAATACACATGTCAGTTTAAAGGCTTACAAGCTTTATGGGCAAAAGATAGAAACTTCTAATTCCTCACAAAATCACATTCTTCTGCATACTGATTTAGTGAAACAACATGTATTAAATTGCATACCACAGGATAACATTTGTAGTTCCCCAAAACTTAAAATAAGTGATCAGGAGAAAATTATCATTTATGAAGATATTAAGTCTTCTTGTACTGTTACTTTGACCTCCTCCCACTTCCTTTGGTATTTATTTTCCTCCAGCCTCAGTAATAATGATCACCTACCACGTTTCCTTAGTTTTCCAATCAGAACACTTACATCCTGCTTTTCTCACACCACTAACCCCACACCACCCACTCCAGAAATAGTCCCTTTTGGCTTTCCTGTTCTTCACCTGCTCAAAAATATGCATTCACATCTGAATACTTGGAGTTAAGATCCTCAGATGAGGAAGAAGAATCTCTTTACCTTTTTGTTTTGCATTTGTGTTTAAATCATCTATCATCTGTTTCTCATCTATCATCACTTGCATGATCATAGAATTCTAATTGCTGTACTTTTAATTTTTTCAGTTTAATAATCTAAAAGTATTTTGTTTTACTTAATATAATTTGATAATTCTCAATGATTAAGCATGTTCAGAAATTTTAGCCAAGGCACATACTTAAGACATGCAAAATCACAAATTGCACTAGATAAATAGTATCATTAAAATGCCTGGACATGAAACAAGTGTGTGTGTGTGTGTGTGTGTGTGTGTGTGTGTGTG
>NC_034594.1:9083521-9099232 GCF_900095145.1 Mus pahari | reverse complement strand
GGGAGAGGGAGAGGGAGAGGGAGAGGGAGAGGGAGAGGGAGAGGAATTTCTGCATGGTTTCACAAGCTCACCTCTGGGTACAATTGTGGAGGATATTGGGTAATCTCCACATCTTTTGAGTCAGAGTATCTCCCTGAAACTGAAAATGGCTGTTTCAATAGGCCAATAAGACCACCATGATCAACATATACCCTTTACCTTTGAGATACAGATATTGCTTATCTTAGCTCTTTATTTTTTAAAAAAATATTTATTTCTTTATTTTATGAATATGAGGACACTGTAGCTGTCTTCAGACACACAAGAAGTAAGCATTGGGATCCCTTTGCAGATGGTTGTGAGCCACTATGTGGTTTCTGGGAATTGATCTCTGGACCTCTGGAAGAGCTGTCAGTGCTCTTAACCGCTAAGCCATCTCTCCATCCCCATGATCTTAGCTCTTTAGATTGCTTCTAGAAATCAAAATTCAGGTTCTCACATATTTTTAGTATTTGTCCATGGAGCCATCACCCTAGGCATTATGAATTTTTATTAGTTAGAGATGATATTCTAGGTCATCATTCCCGTCTATAGTACATACTCACAGAACTTCCATTTAATCATAGTTATACCTTTAGCTTTTTATTTAAAAGATCATTATGGAACACCTACACATTTTCAGCCTTCTATTTAATGTTAGTATTAAGAAATTATTATAATAGATTATGTAAGATATACACTTTTCTTCTTAGCAAATCTACTTTTGTATTCAAATTTTGTGATTATCTGAATTGCACAAAGCATTTTAAATATCTGAAAATAACTCAGTTATTGTGCTATTTAATTAGGTAAATTACAAAATGAAATACAAAACACAGTTCTCAGTATTTTATTTAATGCATAATTTCTGAAGTTTCATATTATGAAGTAAGATAAAGGTTGATGAATTATAAAATATTGTCTTGATAGGAAAGAAAAGAAGGTCTACATTTTCTACATTTTTCTTATTCAAATATACTGTCAGTAAGCCAATAAAATTAATTTATTTGTGACATATAAATATTAGAAGAATAATAGCTGAAGCACATTGTGAACTCCTTTTTATTATTTTGATTTTATTATTTTATTAAGTGACAAAAGAGAAAAATCAAAATGGAAATAAAAATGTTTCTCTCTTTGTATGCTAAAAGTAGGAAAAATCTGTAGTCAAATCAAATGAAAAAACTAAGTTATAGAGCCTCAGATTTGTCATTATGCACCATATAATATTCTATTTGTTATAAATATTATATATATAATAAATTTCAAAAACCAAAATAGACAGTTAAAGTGGTTTGTGGAAACATCACTCTGCCTTTTACAGTTCACTTCATTTCAACTTATACTGCATATTTTTATACTGGGTTTATAATTTTATCTTCTGCAGCCTCTTACCTCATTTATTATATGAAAATAAAAAGGCTCTATTTGTATCAAAATAGGTAATCATGAATATAGAGTATTTAGAGTATTAGAATTGGTTCTAATGCTTTAAATTACTCTTGCTCTCAAAACTGGGAGTCTGCATGTCCAAATGCTGAAGGTCCTTGTCTCCAATTGGGGTATATATGCCTCAGCCTCCAATGGTTGGGCAGGTAGACTGGGGTGGGACCTTTTGATTTGCCTAGACTAGGAACAGGAGGACAGGAAGGGAGAGATCACCATTACTAGGAAAGAAGAAAGATCATACCTAAATGCCCTCTGACATGTGAGAATCACACGGGCTACTTCCCCAATTATGTTTGAGGTAGAATAGATGAAATACAGATTTTAAAAGGTATTAACTCAGAAGTACCAGAGGGGAGTGTTGACTAGCAGCAGGAAGGATTAGCCTTTGAGCTAGTCAAGGCATTTAAAATTAACTGGTGTGTGTGTGTGTGTGTGTGTGTGTGTGNGTGTGTGTGTGTGTGTGTCTTTCATTTGTGAATCCAGAGGGCTCTGACCTGTCAGTAGCACAAAGCAGTTTAGTTAACTCACTGCTACAATAGACATCTGTTTGTCTAAAAAGAATGTAGTGTTACCTTACAGTTTTGCTTTTTGTACTCATTTTTTATCATAGTGGAACAGCAACAGCAAAAAAACAAACAAACAAACAAACAAAAACAGAAACTGAATTCATGGACAAAATTACAAATTTTATTAATGTTAAGAGGATGTGGGGGAGAGTTTTAAGGTCAACTTGACACAAACCAGAGTCCTCAAGTAGGAAGAAGTCTCCATTGAGAAAATGTCTTCATAAGCTCTGTCTGTAGATAACCCTGTAGGTCATTTCTTAACTAGTGATTGACATGGGAGGGTCTAGTTCATTATGGGTGGAGCTATCCTTGGGACTGTAGTCCTGAGTTCTATAAGAAACATATTGAGCAAAACAAAGAGAGCAAATCAGGAGCAGCACTCATCCATGGCCTCTGCATCAGCTCCTGCCTTCAGGATTCTGCCCCACTTAGGTTCCTGCCCTCACTATATTTGGTAATAGACTATTATGTAAAGCAGTAAGTGAAAAATAGTGTTTTTTATCTGTAAATGCTTTTTGGTCATGGTGTTTAATACCAATAGGAGCCCTAACTAAAATAGGGTAAATCCTAAGGGTATCTTGTTTCTCATATTAACTATTAAGGCCCTTGCTTTGCTAACATTCTTATACAGTCCAGGAGCGCTTGCCAGGTAAATGGTGCAAACCACAGTGAGATAGTCCTTCTACAACAATCAATGCAATAGTCCTGAGACACGATCACAGGCCAGTGTAGCCCACTAAATTCCAAATATTTCCTCCCATATGACTCTAAGTTATAAAAAGTGGACATTAGAACCTAATCAGCACAAAAATTAGTGAAAACATTATAGAACTGAACCATGCAAAAGAAAACAAAACATTAAAACTCCAGTATAGTACTTAAACTTGATTTAGATAATCAAAAACAATCTTCTTCTTATGTTCTTATTAGAGAATAAATAACATTGTCCTAAAAATACAATTAAGTTTCTATACACTGAATAGTCAAATAATTATAATTAATTCCTTTAACCTGGAAATAAACCTTTCATCCTTAGCACCATAAGAGGAACTCACTTACTTTGATGATTTAGGAGATAAAAGAAATTCAAGAGTTGTTTGTGAGTCCTGTGAGGAGTTTAATTACTCAATTTCACATTAGTTTATACAGTATACTGGATGCTCTTGTATGTCAACTAGACACAATTTAGAGTCATTAGGAAGGAAGGACCCTCAGTTGAGAAAATGACTTTATGTGACCCACATGTGAGGAATTTTTTTTCAGTTAGTGATCAACGAGGAAAAACCCAGCTCATGGTGAGTGGTGCTGTCCCCGGGCTGGTATCCTGGGTTCCATAGGAAAGCAGGTAGAGGAAGCCATGTTAATCAAGCAATAAGGAGCATCCCCTCCAAGGCCTCTGCATCACCGTTGGCAGTTTACAGCCATGCTTGAGTTCCTGTCCTGACATTTTGTAAGTGATATCTGTCTAGGTCATCCATTTCATTAAGATTTTCCAATTTTGTTGAGTGAAGATTCTTCTGTAGGGCCAGATTTGTGGGTGGATATTGTTTTACTTTGAATTTGACTTAAAATATATTGTTTTCTCTATATAAAGTGATTGAGCATTTTGCTGGGTATAGTAGTCTAGGTTGGCACCTGTGATTTTTTTAGAGGTTGAAAGCAATTTTCCAAGCCCTTCAAGCTTTTAGAGTCTGGTGAGAAAACAGGTAATTCTGATAGGTCTGACTTTGTATGTTATCTGGCCATTTCCCCTTGTTGTTTTTAATATTCTTTCTCTGTTCTGTAGGGTTTGTGCTTTGATTATTATGTGGTGGAAAGATTTTCTTTTCTGCTACAATCTAATTAATGCTATATAAGGTTCTTGTATATTTATAAGTATCTCTCTTAGTTGGGAACATTTTCTTCTATAATTTTGTTGAAAATATTTCTGGGCTTTGGAGCTGGGACTCTTCACCTTCTTGTATGCTTATTATTTCAAGCTATCCAAGATTTCCTAGATTTATTTTAATTAATTAATTAATTAGTCAATTTTCATCAGGAATCTCTTGGATTTTACATTTTCTTTGATTAACGTATCAATTTCTTCTACGCATGAGACTTGCTCTTCCATCTCCTGCGTTCCATTGGTGATACTTACATCTGCTGTCTGTTTTCTTCCCCAGGTTTTCCATCTTCGGGGATCCCTCAGCTTTTGTTTTCTTATTGCTTCTATTTCCTCTTTGAGAACCTACATGATTTTATCTGTTCCTTTTACCTGTTTACTGTTATTTTCAGTGTGTCGTTAAGGAATTTATTTGTTGCCTCTTTAAAGAATCCTACTTATTTGTACTTCTTGTATTTCATTTCCTCTTTAAAGATCTGTATCATCATTTTAAGTTTGGGTTTAAGGTAAATTTCATGTACTTCAGTTGAGGTAGGATATCCAGGGCTTGTTGTAGTAGGGTAGCCATGTTCTGAAGTTGTCATATTGCCCTGTCTTGTGTTGACTGTGTTCTTTTCGGGGTCTTTAGCCATATGGATGCTTTTGGTCCCTGGATGTTTTTGTTGCAGTACGTATTTGGAGAGGTTTTATTCTTGATGGTCCTGGTGTTGCAGGCCTCTGATGGGTATCCTTGGGCTACATTGTTCTCGATACATTAACCTATATGGTTCAGAATCCACAGGTCTAAATGGTTCAGAAGCAAGTCTAACAAAGGTGGTCAACAAGGTGGCAAGAGAATGGTGATGATCCTGGGATAGCAGGTTACTCAGGGCATTTTGACTTGGTCTAGAGTGCTTAGAGGAGAGATATGGGTGGGGGATGGGAAGCTTACATTTATGGTTCAGGATCTGCAGGATCTTCAGGTCCCACTGGAAAAGCAGGCTGCTCAGGTGTAGTTTTGCTTGGTTCAGAGGGCTCAGGGAGAGGGAAAATGGGTGACAGAAGGGAAGCTAACCTGCATGTTTTTGATGAAGATGGAGATAAATAAGGCAGGAAAATTGATGAATGATGTTCTTTAATAGCTCCCATAACTTTGTTCTTGCTTAGAATGATAGACATGGTGGAAAATAGAACACCTGAATGGAAACCCACCATTGATTTTCCCCACTTGTCATCAGGTACATTCATGTCTATAGCTTAGTCAATTAGTTCATATGGTTCTTTAACATCAAAGTTCATAGTAATTTTGTATGTTTTAAAGCAATAATGAAAGAACAACCTCAATAAACACAAAAGAAAAATGATGTAACCAGACACATGATAAATTTTAGGTGAATGACACTGTAGCCAGCATTACAAGCTGATAGTTTTATAGTAAACTTTTATTGTAATAAAAGTATATTATAGTAACCCTCTTCCTCATCTTCTTCCAGATTTTCACTAATTCTACCACAGAGGTCACCAGTTTCTGTCCTTGTTTGGATGTAATTATCTGTATATGACTCTTTCAGCTGCTTGTTGAATCTTTCAACTGTCAGTCATGCCATGCTCCTGTCTGTAGCCTGATATAGTTGTCTACTGAGAGGCTCTATTAGTACCTGACAAATACAGAGGTGGATACTCTCAGCCAACCATTGGTCTGAGCACAAGGTCCTCAATGGAGAAGGACCCAAGGAGCTGAAGGTGTTGCAGCTCCACAAGAGGTACAACAATAGGAACCAACCAGTACCTCCAGAGCTCCCACAGACTAAACCACCAAGCAAAGAATACACATTGAGTGACCCATGGCTCCAGCCACTTATGTAGCAGAGGATGGCCTTGTCAGTCATTGGGAGGAGAGGCCCTTGATCCTGTGAAGGGGAATTGCAGGACAAGGAAGCAGGAGTGGATAGGTTGGTAAGCAAGGGGGAGTAAGAGGAACCAGGAAAAGGACATAACATTTGAAAGGTAAATAAAAAATATCTAATTAAAAAAAAAAAAGCACTCTACAGTATCAGACCTTGGGGACTCCTCCTGATATGTATCCCAATTTGGACTGTCTCTGCAACTCCTTTCCCTCAGGCTCTTTTATATTTTTGACTCTGTAGTTCTTTCATACTGGAAAAATTCTGGGTCAGAATATTTGACTGTGGAATGGGGTTGCCCTGTCTTTCTACTGGAGGTAGATTCGACACCCTATAGGAAGAACAGCAGTCTCAACTAACCTGAGCCCCTAAGATCACTCAAGACACTGAGCCCCCAACCAGGCAGCATACACCAACTGTATGAGGCCCCCAACCCATATACAGCAGAGGACTGTTGGGCCTGGACTCAGTGAGAGAAGATGCACCTAACTCTCAAGAGACGTGAGATCCCAGGGAGTGGGGAGGTCTAGTGGTGTGGGAACATCTTCTTGGAGGTGGGGTGGGGAGTAGATATGAGATGTGGAACATTCAGAGGGCAGACCAGAATGGGGATAAAGACTGGACTGTTAAAAAAAAGTTTCTAGAATAGAAAAATAAATAAAAAATAAAGATTCAGCCAGTTTGGCTCCAACGACAGCTAAAAATTTATAGTATACATTTAGTTCAGTAAAATAAATTTAATTGCATTAATAGTTATATAACCTGCAGACATTTCTATGTTTTTTGAATATAGTGTGTGTTTCTGTTTCTATGGGAAAGAAGATGTTCCCTCATGTATCTCAAATCAGGCAGCACCTGTTTTTGTCCTTACTATAGATTCTAGTCCTCTGCCTTGGTTTAATTGAGGAATTAAAAATTCCATTGTTCCGTACTAACCTTTATCTGGTCCTGGTGTATCTTAATATTGTCTTAATAATTTTAGTAAAGACAAAGGCAAATGCACTGTTTATGAACTCTCTGCTGTATTATGTGTATTAACACTTAAAAAGAGCTATCAACTGGCAACTACTTTGCTATTAAAACAACAACAATGATTTCTGTCTCTCTGAGTGTCCCTCAGAAATATATGTGCTGTGATACTGTTTGTCTTCTTGGGTTCATGGCATACAGATCAATAGCCACTGTAACATCAACATTTGATCTTCAAAAGTAACATTGTTCTAGCACCAAAGCTATTTTAATAATCAAATGCTGTTAGCAAAGAATTAAAAATACATTGAGATAGAATATAAATCTAATAAAAGAACAAAAAAGTATATTGAAATGATACAATCGGACAAGAAAAAGGCATGAAAACACAAAATGAATAAAGAATTAAAACATTGAGTGGAGGTCATTTCCAAGGGATATCACATCAAAGTGAATATCTGGAATATGGAAGTCTATGCACTGAAATAACCATCATTCAGCTTCAGAGATGTGCTATATCATAAGCAAATGCCGAGTAGGGAAACAATCAGTATCTCCAAGCCAGGAAAGTTCCAGGTTTAAGCTTTTACCTGTATTACTTTTAACCTCCAACTGGTGTAATCTGAATTAGAAAAACAAATTATAGCATGTTTGCTTTTTCCAATAATACTATATATTTAAAGTTATGAGTCCTTGAATAGTGCAATTTAGGTTCTATAACTACAAACTAATCAGTAAGTGTGCAGAAACAAATATATTTTGATTATATTTACCATTTGCCATAGTGACTGTCTTCTCATTATTGCTAAATCTAAATGTAGATTTCTATGTAAGTTTCAAAATATGCCATTTTAAGAAAATTTATATTGTATTTTAATAAAAATTATTTTCCACCAAACTTTTTATGTAATTACAATAATATAGAATCGCTAGATAATTTTCTGTGATATATCCTTTCAAATTGTGTCTTTTCAAGGCCATGCTTTTCTAGACTCCAGCATACTCCATCATTCTGTGAACTAAAGGAATGCTGGAAATATTATTCAGTTTTCAAGACTTCATAATTTATCTCAACTCTAGCTAGAAATGAGCAACACATAAAAATTCATAATTTTAGCATAATTAGCATGAGAACTGGAGGTTTTTGAACTGGAGATCAAACAAAACCTTCTCTTTTTTGGAAGCAGAGCTCTACAGAATTATCCCTAGCTGGCTTAAGAATGTGAAATTTTAGATTAGTCATACAATCTGTTTTACTGCATCTGCCACACCATTAAAAAAAAATGATGAGGTTTAAATAACTGTAGCTAGACAGTGCCATGCAATGTATATGTGTAAAATTATCACAGAAACGATTATGTATATGTAAATACACATGAGAGTATATAAAGCATATATTTAATTCTACAGTTATATTAAAAATTATTGTCCTAAAATCAGTAATACAGGTGCTTTGTAAAGAACACATGAGAGCTGTGTATACTCTTTAAGCTCTGCTTTAAGGACATAGCACTGATGGTACACTAGTCATTGATCCGTTAATGGTGTAGTATCTAAACAGGAAGGGTAAAAGGCTATCTTTATGGGATCTCTCTCTCTCTCTCTCTCTCTCTCTCTCTCTCTCTCTGTGTGTGTGTGTGTGTGTGTGTTTTTCCTTTAATTTTGACTGAAAATCCAGAAGACAAATGGCTTTAATTTCTTCCTTGACGCTTTACTGAGAAAACGGTAATATTCAACATTGACTATGAAACCATGAAGCTTTTTTCATAAAAACTATTGGCGTTTGTAACATACCAAGGCAAAACCTTGCTAAGGTTGCAGACTTAACCTGTGTCCTCTGTGTAACACAAGCCAGGAGAACAAAGTCATGAATACATGAGAATTCATTTCCTCAAATGAATGATGTTTGATCTCAAAGCATTCTATATACACAGAAATTTATACACAAGCTTGCAATAAATTTCTTTTTATTCACATGTAAGCACTGAAATTGTTTTGCTTTTATGACTGAACATTTGCAAACTTATTAAAATATTTCTGCTGTCCAATCTGCTACTCCTCTGGCTTTACTTTCTAGCTGCTTGATGAGTCATGTGGTAGTCAACAGGACTTTGATAAAGGTAGTACTCAACTTCCTTTTCTCAGGAAGTTTGGCAATGTAAATTATCCACATCGTTATCTCATTAGCCTGTCTTATGTTATAGAGACATATCTATTGCTTCCATACACATATATCCATACACATATAAGTATTTGTATGTATTATATTTTCATATAGTATAGTTATAGAACTTTAAACATTCAAATGTATAAATTTCTATTTTAATATGCTATGATTAAAAGTTAGACTTTACACCTAGTAAAATACTAAGTTAATCATTGAAATTTGCCTTATGTAGGGAATAAATAACTGATTAAAGTTAATTTCTTGATATCAATAAATTAGCATGAGCTACTACTTGGTCTCATTAAAATGAATATGTAGTGAAACAAAATTAACAAAAAAGAAATAATTCAGAAGCACACTTTTGTAGTAATATTATTAGTAAATTACCAGTAGGGGGTTCCTTCCCACATCAACGGCTTATTTTCCCAAATGAAAGACATACACAGAGCCTTTATATTTTAATATGCCTTAAGAAGCACAATAGTTGGGCTGCTGCATAGCCTTCATAATGCTAGAATCTACTTCCCACTGATAACTGCAAGTTACTAGTTGTCAATTTCTATGTTCTATTATGACCACTCCTGGCCCAACTGAGGCAACCTTTGGGCCATTCTCTCCTGGCCCCTTTACATGGCATCTATGCCTTTCTGTCCTGCACTGTGTGTCCTATAACTCTCTCTCTCTCTCTCTCTCTCTCTCTCTCTCTCTCTCTCTCTCTCTCTCTCTCTTATGTGTGTATGTGAAGGTATAAAATACAACTTGCTGAATTTCTTTAGTGTTGATCCTATGTATATGTTTCTAGAATATTGGATAACTAATTAGTGAAACTCATTTTAGGAAAGATTAATTCTCTTTCTTTCAGTAGTTAGTCATTAATTTCCTATGGCTCTATATGCAGTGTCCTTTTTTTTTTTTCTTAAAGATTGGATCATAGCTGAGCATCTGAAATATTAGACACACAGCTAGAGTGATGCTTTCTTAGAGGCAGTTTGTATCACACTCATAAAAACACTCTGACATGAAAGGTTAAATCTCTAACCTAAAATAATGATATTCTCTCCCCAGTGCATGTCTACTTGTTCTCGAATCATCCTTACCTCTCTACCATGGATTTCAAGCACTTAATGAGTGTCTTTGAAGAGGATTCACATTAACTGCTTTAGACCATCACTCTGGCTTGTATGTAGACACATGCATATGATGAAGAAATTAGATTTCTAATTAAGCAATCTACACTAAGGCTGCCTGCCAGATGTGAATTAGTCTTAAGGGCATTTGTAGAGAGATGCTGATTGAAGAATATTTGTGGCTGTATCCTCACAAACCAGGGAGTTACTTAACATGATGCTACCAAAATTCCCATACACAGAGCAGAAATTTTCTTTATTTGTTTTTGTAGGATTTTAGCAACTAGAGGTTTTTACCTATCATGATTTAGCCCTATGGGGTAATCTTAAACTGAACATTTCAGAAGAAATGATTGAGGGCACTGATTCGTGTCTTCTGTGAGAAGAAATTCAATCTGGTAGAACATTCTCCAAATAGGCAAATAGAGACTAGGCAAGCAAAACATGTTCATTTTGACTATATATTATTTTTTCTCAAAATCCCAAAAGATACTTAGAAATCTTGGTAAATTTGATGGTAGTCCTTGCTGATTAATACAAAAGGAACAGTAGAGCTAAATATTTTCCTAAGCTTTCTGCCAGTGATATGCTCTTGATGCTATTTATTTCATCATTCCAATTCCTTTGCTCCTACTGACATCCTGTCTGAGGCTTTTAAAATGGAGTTTTTAAAATTTAACTCTTACTTTATTCTCACACTGATGTTAGTGATAGAAAAGATTTTCAGGGCCGGACATGGTGGCACACACCTTTAATCCCAAGACTTGGGAGGCAGAGGCAGGCGTATTTCTGAGTTCGAGGCCAGCCTGGTCTACTGAGTGAGTTCCAGGACAGCCAGGACTACACAGAAAAACCCTGTCTCAAAAGAAAAAAAAAAGATTTTCAGTATTAGTTTCCATGAGATATTTTTAAGGTTATAATATAATATAATCACAATATTTCTTTCTCCCTTTCTTTTCTTTTCCAGACTCTTCAATATTCACTGCCCAATTCCATATCCAATTCCTGTCCTTGTTCTTTGTTAGTTGGTATTGCATGAATATATACACATATGTATTTCAATATAATCTGCTAGATCAGTATTTGAGTATATGCTATTAGAGTTATCTGGTGCTGCATAGACAGCATGAACTTTTCTGCCTGTGCATAGTAGGTAGAACATATCCATTGATCAATTTTATGTTAGGAATTGTCAAAAGCCTTTATTCTCATTTTTACTTAATATACAGTATAACATTATTATCTGTACTATCTACATGTGCAGTAGCACACATAACTTGTTAATTCTCATTAAAATTAAAATTATTTATCAAGGTTTTCCACCAATATTTCTTGATACCTTGCCCACACTCTGGTAAATACCATTCTGCTCCCAAGTTGTGTAATGCCAAATAGATTTCCCCACATATATGTGAGGCAATTTAATAGATTTGTTAACATTCATTTAAATGGGGAAGAGTGCTAGTTTCATGACTCATCTACTCTAGTAACTCGCCTCCCATTTTTGACAAAACAAAATTATTTTATTCACAAATTTCTATAAAATTTTAGAAAACATGTTAAATGGAATTACTGCTCCAGAACATTTTAAAGCATTGACTTGTGTAGGAAGGCAATGCAAGTAATTGTTTGATCTTTAACAAATAACTATAAAATATCACAAAGGTCAACTATTATTTAGATAGTACAGTTCTCCTTTTTGTTGAAAATAGCGTTTTCTCTTATACACATTGAAATCCCTGTTTCCTCTCCCTGCACTCTGCCCAGATACCCTGGACCTCTCTTCTCCTCCAAATCGACTCCTCTGTTTCCTCTTCAGAAAAAAAGCAGGTCTCTGAGATTTTAGTCAAAGAGCACAAAACAGGGCATTATAGGACATGACAAGAGCCCTTAGGTCCAGTCCAGGCAATCAATTCAAGAAGAGAAAAGAAACCCCAAGAGCAAGAGTGTACAAAAGTTCCTGCAGTTAAGAGTGCCACAGAACAACCTCACAGATATAGCATATATTCAGAGGACCTGGTGCAGATCTATGCAGAACACATATGAGCATTCCTTAATCGATTCAGTATGTGGGTGGTGGGGATTCTCCTGGTGTCCTCTATCCACTCATAATAATAAAATATTTCCTCTCCATCCCCTTCAGAGTTCCTGATGTTCTAGTGGAGGTATCTAATGGAGCCCATCAATTTGGAATTATCTCTCTACCTTCTGTTTGGCTCTGTGTCTCTGTACCTGCTGTTATGTGCTGCCTAAGGAAGTGTCTCTGATAACGACTGGATAAGGTATAAATCTATGAGTATAGCATGATATCATTATGAATCATTTCATTGATTGTTTTGCACTTGAATTTGGATTTACACTGTGTCACTGGGTAACTCAGTTTATGTTCTTGATGACCCAGATAAGTGTAGGGCAAGGTTATTTTCTTGTGGTTTGGGTCTCAAGTTAATCCAAATATGATTGACCACTCCCACAATTCTGTGCCATCATTGTCCCTAAACATCTTGCAGATAGAGAAGATTGTAGAAAGGTGTGGCTGGTTCAGGTTTCTCTTTCATTAGGCTGAAGAATGATGTATCACAGCAAAGATAATAAAAAGTAGGAAAGAAGGCTCCACACAGACACCCTGCACAAGCTCAACCTCTCTACCTTCAAGGAGCCCGGTGGATTTTTATCCTCAACTATCAAGCTCTATTGCCAGTTTAAGGAAAGTAAACTGTCCTTGTATAAGCCTAGTTTATTTCGTGATATCCATGGGATCTCTTTGGCCAGTGACTCAACAATGCAACCCCATTACACCATTGGAAGGATTTCCTGACTATAAAAGACAGGGCACTAATAACAGTGCCCTTGGCTTTACAGAAGATTTTCAGTTTCAAGTTGTCCCATTCATAATTTGTTGATCGTACCCTGAACCATCTGTGTTCTGTTCAAAAAAAAAAAAAAAAAAAGTTTCTCTCCTCAATGTATTCAAGGCTATTTTCCTGTTTCGCTTCTATTAGATTCAGTATATCAAATTTTATGTCAAGTTCCTTGATCCACTTGAACTTGAATCTTTTGCAAGGTGATAAATATGGTTCAATTTGCATTCTTCTACTTGCCAACTACCAGTTAAACCACAATTTGTTGAAGATGGTTTTTTCCACGGTACGGTTTTGGGTTATTTGTCAAAAATCAAGTATCCATAAGTATGGAAGAGTTAGAGAAAGATTGTTGGTTTATTTTGGGGTCTTCAATTCTACTGCTAAACTTGTTTGTTTCTGTACTAAAACCATGATTTTTTTTTTTATAAATATTGCTCTGTAATAAAGCTTGAGGTCAGGAGCAGTGATTCTGTAAGAAGTTTTATTGTTCAGAAATATTTTGGCTGTCCTGCTTTTTTGTTTGTTTGGTTTTGGTTTATTTTGCTTTTTTCAAATGAAGTTGAGTATTGCTCTTTCAAGGTTTGGAAAATATTCTTTTGGAATTTTAATGGGAATTGCATTGAAAGAGTAGATTGCTATAGTTCAGGTGGCCATTTTCACTATGTTAATCCTATTAGTCCATGATCCACGAGCATGGGAGTTCTTTTCATCTTCGGGAGTCTTCATTGATTTCTTTCTTCAGGGACTTGAAATTCTTGCCATAGAGATATTTACTTGCTTCATTGAAGTCACACCAAGATATTTTATATTGTTTGTGGTTATTAGGAAGGGTCTTGTTTCCCTAATTACTTGCCCAGCCCACTAATCATTTGTACAAAGGAGAGCTACTGATTTGTTTGAGCTAATTTTATATCTAGTCACATTGCTAAAGTTGTTTATCAGCTGTGGGAGTTCTTTGGTAGAAATTTTGGTGTTGCTTATGTATACTACCATAACATCTTCAAATAGAGATACTTTGCCTTCTTTTTTTCCAATTTGTGTCTTCTTGATATCCTTTTGGTGTCTTAATGCTCTAGCTAGAACTTCAAGTACTATATTGAATAGATTGGGATCGAACAGGCAGCCTTGTCTTGTCCCTAATTTTAGTACTGTTACTACAATTATCTTTCCATTTAATTTGATGCAGACTATTGGTTTGCTGCATATTGCTTTGATTTTGTTTAGGTATTTCCTTCTAATTTCTTATCTCTCCAAGACTTTTACCATGGGATTTTGTCAAAGGATTTTTCAGCATCTAATTAGATGACCATGTGATTCATTTTACTTTAAGTTTGTTTATATAGTGAATTAGGTTGATTGATTTTCACATATTGAACCATTCCAGGAGCCCTGGGATGAAGCCTACTTGATCACAAAGAATGGCATTTTTGATGAGTTTTTAATCAGTTTTGCAAGAATTTTATTGAGTATTTTTGCATTTATGTTTACAAGTGAAATTGGCCTGAACTTCTGTTTCTTTGTTTCGTTTTTGTGTGGTTTATGTATCAGGGCAACTATAGCCTCACGGAATGAATTAAGTAGTGTTCCATGTGTTTCTATTTGGTGAAACAGTTTGAGGAATATTTGTATTAACTCTTCTTTGAAAGTCTGGTAGAATTATCCCCTAAAACCATCTGGTCCTGGGCTTCTTTTCATTGGTACATTTCCCATGACTGCTTCTATTCCCTCATAGGTTATGGGATTGCCTAGATTGTTTACTTGATGTTGATTTAATTTTGGTCCATGATATCTGCCTACAAAACATTTTGTTTAGATTTTCCAGTTTTGTAAAGTATAGTCATTTGAAGTAATATCTAGTGATTTTTAAATTCCTCAAATTTGTTTTTATATCTTCCTTTTCCTTTCATTTCTGATTTTGTAAATGTAAATACTATCTCTTGCCTAATAGTTAGATTGGCTAAGTTTTTGTCTATGTTGTTGATTTTCTCAAAGAAGCTCTTGTTTTCTTTGAATCTTTGCATTGTTCTCTTTGTTTCTAATTGCCTGGTTTCAGCCCTGAGTTTTACTGTTTGCTGAAGTCCAATCTGCTTTTGTGTGTTTCCTTCCTTTTCTTCTAAAACATTCAGGTGTGCTTTTAAGTTGCTAGAATGTGATCCTTCCAGTTGCTTTACAAAGGTGCTTAGTGCTATGAATTTTTCTTTTAACACTGCTTTCATTATGTTCTAAAAGTTTAGGTATATTTTATCTCCTTTTTCATTTAATTCTAGAATGACTTTAATATTTTTTCCTTTTTTTTTACCCTAACCAAGTTATTATTTAGTAGAACATTGTTCAGTACCCACGAGTATGTAGAATTTCTGTTGGTCCTGATCTGATAGAATGAATAGGATTATTTCAATCTTCTTACATCAGTTGGGGATTGTTTTGTGTCTGAATATATGATCAGTTATGGAGAAGGTAAAACAAGATGGTGAGAAGAAGGTATATTCTTTTTTTTTTTTAGTGTGAAATGTTTTGTAGATATCTGTTAAATCCATTTGGTTCATACTTCTGTTAGTTTCACTATGTACCTCTTTGGTTTCTGTTTCCTTGACCTGTCCATTTTCTAGAGAGGAGTGTTGAAGTCTCCCACTATTATTCTCTTCCCTTCTCTTCTCTTCTCTTCTCTTTAACCTGTCCATTTTTTTAGAGAGGAGTGTTAAAGTCTCCCACTAGTATTCTCTTCCCTTCCCTTTCCTTCCCTTCCCTTCCCTTCCCTTCCCTTCCCTTCCCTTCCCTTCCCTTCC
>NC_034594.1:9068673-9083278 GCF_900095145.1 Mus pahari | reverse complement strand
CCTCCCTTCCCTTCCCTTCCCTTCCCTTCTCTTCTCTTCTCTTTTTTCTTTTTGTTTTTTTCCAGACAGGGTTTCTTTGTGTAGCCCTGACTGTCCTGGAACTCACTCTGTAGACCAGGCTGGCCTTGAACTCAGAAATACACCAGCCTCTGCCTCCCAAGTGCAAGGATTAAAGGAGTGTACCGCCAATGCCCAGCAGTGTGTGAGGTTCAATATGTGTTCTGAGCCTTCTTTTACAAATGTTGGTGCTTTTGCATTTGTGGCATAGATCTTTGGAAATGAGGCTTAATCTTGATGTATTTTTCCTTTGATGAGTATGAAATATCTATCTCCATTCCTTTTGATTACTTTGACTGAAAGACTTTTCAACCAAATGGCTACTCCAACATTTTTCTTGGGACCATTTGCTTAGAAAAACATTTTTTTTTCTGTCTATCCCTTTACTCTGAGTTGGTATCTATCTTTGTTGCTAAAGTGAGTTTTGGTGTTCAGTTAAAGATGGATCCAGCTTTTACATCCAGTGTGTTAGTCTATGTCATTTTATTTGTGAATTGAGTCCATTGATGTTGAGCGATATTAATGACCAGTGATTGCTAGTTCCTGATAATTTGTTGTGAGACATGGTATTATATATGTGATTTTCTTTTTGGGGTTTTTCTGTGAGATGATTAATTTCTTGTGTTTTCTTTGATATAGTAATACTCCTCGTGTTGGAGGTTTTTTTCTAGTATCCTCTGTAGTGTTTTATTAGTAAAGAGATATGGTTTAAATTTGTTTTTTTAGTGGAATATCTAGGTTTCTCCATCTGTGGTGATTGAGAGTTTTCCTGTGTGTAATAGGCCGAGTTGGTATCTATGGTCTCTTAAGGTCTACATGACATTTGTCCAGGTTCTTTTGGCTGTTAGCATCTCTGTTGAAAAGTCAGGTGAAATTGTGGTAGGTTTCAATTTTTCTGTTACTTAGCATTTTTTCTTACAGCTTTTATATTTTTTTGATTTTACATTCAGGGTTTTCATTACTGTATGTTGGGACAATTTTCTTTTATGGTACAATATCTTTGGTGTCCTGTATACTTCTAGTATGTTTATGGATATCACTTTATTTAGGTTAGAGAAGTTTTCTTCTATAATTTTGTTGAAGATGTTTTCTGGCCTTTTAAACTGGGAATCTTCACCCTATTTTTCCTATTATCCTTAGGTTAGTCTTTTCTTTGGGTTCCAATTTTTCTGGATTTTTTAGTTAGGAACTTTTTTACACTTGGCATTTTTCTTTGACTAATTTATCAGTTTTCTAAAGTATCTTGTACACCTGAAAGTCTCTCTTCCATCTCTTATATTGTTTTGGTGATAATCTGCAGTTCTTGTTATCTTTTCTAGGTTTTTCATCTTCAGGGTTTCATCAATCTGTGTTTTCTTTATTGATTCTCTTTCCATTTTCAGGCTTTTTACTGTTTTGTACATTTCTTTAACCTGTTTGATTGTGTTTCCCTATATTTCTTTAAGGGGTTTATTTGTTTCCTCTTTAAGAGCTTCTACCTGTTTGACCATACTGTTCTGTTTTTCTTTAAAGTAATTACTTATAGTCTCTTTAAAGGCCTCTATCATCTTCATCTTCATGAGATTGATTTAAGGTCAGAACCTAGATTTTCAGGTATGTTAGGATATCCAGGGTTTGCTGTAGTAGGAGAACTGGGTTCTTATGGTACCAAATTCTATTGGCTTCTTTTGATTATGCTCTCAGTTTTGCCTTTTACTATCTGGTTTTCTCTTGTGTTAGCTGACCTAGGTCCTGAGTAGGGGTAGGTTTCCAAGGAGGCAGGTGGGTCTCTGTCTTTGGTTAGAGCAGGTTTTGTGTAGCCCTTGTTAGAACAAGCCTCTTGGTAGATAGGCAGGGCTGTGAGCTGGAGGGCTGAGCATACCAGAAAAGTGATGGGTCTTCGACAGGGCAGGACAGAATCCATGCTAGGTTCTGTGGGGATTGGATTTGGGGATTTGGTAATCTCACATATGACAGGAGTTAGTATCATCCCCTTGGGAGACAGGCATGGCTGGGGACTGGGGAAGCCATGCTGATCTACTGTGAGTGCAGGTGGAGTTGCTGGAAGCATATTGTTTATATTTAACTAAGAATGTTTGACCACGAAAAAGCAAAACAATATCTCATAAAAGTTTCAACATTTACAGTGTTCATATTTTACATTTCTAAATGCAGAATGCAGTTCTATCTTTTACCATTTTACTCATCCATTGAACCATCATTGAACATAGTCAAGTTTCCTATGTTAAGGCAGAATGCATTAGCTTAGATGTTTATCTGGGGGTAAATTTATCACAGACAAATTGTTATAGTCTAGAATTCAAAGGTAAATATGTTATTTCTTTTTCCATTTCAATGAAAGATATCTTCCTGTGAGAAAGTAGGTTGTCCAAGTGAACAATATACAATGATACTCTGTGAGCTCATGCTATCCATACCAGAGTATGGAATATACAATCCAGAAAGGATGGAGGATGCCAAGGCAACAAGAAAAAAATTTAACTAGAGCCTCAGTAATATCTCTTCATTGGAAGAATGAATGTAAAATCGACCTCATTTCCCAGAGAAATCAGTGCTATTGTCTCCAATTAGAGATAAAACCTCTGACTCACTTGCTTAAGTAACAGCCCAACACAATACATGGAAAATAGCACTTTGCTTTTCATAAGTACCAAAGGCAATTGTGTCCATCTGTAGTGTTTCTCGTTCCTACAAGGTATGGTTTATTCTCAGGAAAGGAAAATGTTTAACACTCTGCTGCTCATTACAGATGCATTCTCTGCTAGAGCCTCTGCCTCCTCCCCTGTGTTGTGGCACTTGGTGCAGTATTCTGTGGAACAAATGCTTAATGAGTAGCATTCAATTGCCTACTTACCCAAGCAAATCTCAAGAACTCTAGAGTAAACATTATGCCAAAAGCATTAATCATAAAGTAGATCTACATACATTAACATTAAGAATGAGATTGGATGAAAATTGGATTCTTATATAATGTGTCATTGGAATGATGATTGAAATTAATTCAACAAAATCGTTTTTAGTGAATAGATTCTAAATCAAAATTCTTCATTCTTATGTCTCTTGAGTTAAACTAAGTTGTCTAATAAAATAAATGAATAAATATATTAGACATTTTTACTTGGTACAAAGGACACTGAACAATATTCATGTTTTCTGCATTAAATGCTCTACTCTTTATAATTAAATGAACACTTCCAGCTACTAATAATAAACACATGGTATGAACTTCAGGAAGCAATGGCCCATGATGCAAGCACCAAGTAAGATTTGTAAGATCAGATATGCCTGGATATTAAAGCTGTACCACAAATGATCAGTAATGCAGATATATAAATATATGTTCCTGGCATATCCACAAAGTCCTAAGTAGTCTTACAATTTTGGGGAAAGAGGTGAATCTCATGCCATATATTTAATGAAGATTGTGAAAAGCAGCGGGAATAACACGTGATTGTTTTCATAGTGTAATGATAAATTTCTAATACCTCATTACTTTACAAACAGAACTGACCAAAAGTGCTTGGAAAAAAAAAACTTTAATTTTAAAGCACCCAAAATATTTTTCTAAGTAGTATTGACATAGTGAGGGTTCAAGCATAAGAAATAATAAATAAAAGAAGGAAATAAAAATTTGGTGCTAGAGAAATAGCTCAGTAGTTCTCAGAAGGCTTCTTGTCTCAACTTCCAGGTCAAAAGTTCACATTGCCTTTTGGTTCACAAGCATAGACCATTACAGCCTCTTCTGTCCTCCCTAGAACCTGAAGATTCGTTCATAAGTACACTTACACACACACACACACACACACACACACACACACATACACACACTCAATCACAATGAAAATTTAAAATAAACACACTAAAGGTTATAGCACAAAGCTTATCCTTAAATCAATACTTGTTCTCAGATTCTTTACTTTCACACCAACTTACCATAGGCATTTTTACTAAACCACACTAGGAATGTTGTAACAAACTTCTTCCCTTTGTTACTGTAGAATATATAACACATGCTAAATGTAGAGAATTTGCAATGGTCAGATTTGGAATTTTAAGTATAATTAAGGAAGAAACATGGATTAAAAGGATCTAAACAAGAGATGAAATCCAGTTGCTTAAAAGGACCAAGGATTAACTCGATATTTAGTGAATACTAAATGCCATTTTTGCTCAAGCCATTCCGATTAGGGGATTAACCATATTATATCCCTTTTTTTCAAATATTTTTTATCAGAAATTATGTATATAAGCTTTAAATATCTTTCTCATTGTACTGGATATTAATGATATGATCATGTTTACTATTGCAATAAAGGAGAATATGATTCTTTATACTGTCATGGGTTGTATTCCATGGATATTTAAGCTGACCTTTCTTGTAAGTTATCAATGAAATAAAAATGAAAGAATCTAATTTAAAATAACACAGGCAGGGCAACAAAGGTGTGTGAACACTTGGGTTGTTTTGCCCTAAACAGAGTGTTAATTTCATTTTAGGTTCTTTCCTAAGTGTTAGGTATATGAAAATAAATTAATTGATAATTTTACCATGAGCCTCATCAGAGGTATGAATGGGAAGCAGCTTTACAAAGATCATCACTAAAATTGGTGTTCTAAGTTCCACTGGAAGATGGGAAAGAGAGAGCCATGTTTGAACATAGTTGTAAAAGATAACTCAGCTACCCAATAAGAAAAGAGAAGTGAAACAAAACATAAATCCAGAAGAAAAAAATTATACTGACAGGCATGATGATTCCTGCACCTCCACCACCTCACACAGGACAGAAATATGAATTAATTTTTTTTATACCTCCAGAGCACTGAAAACCTACAGTTGGTTGAAGGGCTAGAACATTAATCTGTAAGAACTCTAAATGTGCAGAGAATTTGAACAAGAAAGTTTCTCTCTCTCTCTCTCTCTCTCTCTCTCTCTCTCTCTCTCTCTCTCTCTCTCTATTGGTTTTTCGAGATAGGGTTTCTCTGGAACTCACTCTGTAGACCAGGCTGGCCTCGAACTCAGAAATCTACCTGCCTCTGCCTACTGAGTGATGGGATTAAAGGTGTGTGCCACCATGCCCCAACCTTGAACAAGAAAGTTCTTAATGAAAGAACCTATGATGGATTTTTCTACTCATTTCAGTGAATCAAACCTTGTATTTTATCACACTGAAATCTTTTTTACTCAGTTCTGCAAGGGCCTGACACAAACACTGAATTTCCATAACCCAGTAATATTTTATTATGTCCAGTTGTTATTGGAAAAATCACATGTAAATAGGAAAAATAGTAGTGTTTTATTTTTTTCAAAATAAAAAACTCTGTCTTAGAATCAGAGTTACACACTAGGTAAAAATATGTAGAATATTTTAAAATCTAAATGTAAGAAATAAATTTATCACAACTTTAACTCTTCTTAAAATAAAAAAAAACTTTTTTTCACACTTTTTCCCTTTTTTATTAGGTATTTACTTCATTTACATTTCAAAAGGAAACAGAGTCTCATATTGAAAATCACTTTGGCACTGCAATAAGCCAAGACAGCATAAGAAAGGTATTCCACTAAAATGAAATTTTATAAGGTATTTTCTGAAACATTTTGTGCCTTTTTTCATTGATTTCTTTGTTTATTCACTGTTTATTTATTCATTACATATTCACTTTATATCTCTTGTGTAGTGGTAGTTCCTCCTCTCCACCTAGTCTCCACTCACACAACCCATTCACACCTCATTTACCTACTTCTTTTCCTGTGAGAAGAGGAATTCCCATTTTGGGTATGAACTTACCCTGGCCCATTAAGTAACTGCAGTACTAGACTCATTCTCTTCCTCTTCAAATTAGTCTGGACAACACAGTCCAGTTAGAGTGAGCAGGATCCAGAGACAGGCAACAGAGACAGAGACAATGCTCCAACCAGTTTTTGTGTGACAGATAAAGACCATGCTATACATCTCCTAAACATGTTTGAGAGCCTATATCAAGCCCATGCTAGCATTTTAGTTGTTTGTGGTTCAATCACAGTGAGCCCTCAAAGGTCCAGGTTAGTTGATACTATTGGTATTCTTGAGAATCTCTATCTTCTTTGGGTCCAGGAAACCTTCCTCCAACTTTTAGAGGAGACTCTCTGTGCCCTGCCTAATATTAAACTGTATATCTATGCATTTGTTTCCATTGTGGGTGGAGCCTCTCAAGAAGAGATATGCTAGGCTCCTGTCTGTAAGTATAACATAATGTAAAACATGTCCTGTGTACAAGAAATGAAGGGACGAAATGAAATAGAAACTGAGAGATCATCCAAACAATGACTGGCTCAACTGGAGAACCATCTCATTGACAAAAATCAATCCCTGGCACTATTAATGACACTGTGTCATTTTGTGCCTTCTAAGAGATCCAGTGATTGAGACCATGATCTGTGATACATATGCAATATGAACTTTTCGTTCCCAAAGATGTCTACTACTCATGCAGGAGAAAACAAATAGTACATGTCATTTTCAAAGTTTTAAACTGAAGAGAGTTGAAACTAGCAGGTACAAAAAGAATTTTTTAATGTTCTACTCAAAGAAATACTTTGACCTTGGGACACAGGACTCTGCATCTTCTAATCCCAGAGAAAAGCAAAGATCCTATCCAAAAATCCAAAGGTACACAGAAGGAAATGAGAACCAACAGGCCTAGAAGTTGCCCACTCTACAGTGTTCTTTGCTTACATTTTTTCTCACTGCAATTCCTATCTCCAACAAAACCAACACAAGTTTTTCCTGAAAGTTTTCTCTTCCTTTTCTTCTTCTTCTCATCTTCATGGAAAACTGTGTAAATATATACTCATGTCTTCATTCTTAATCATCTCTATCTGTTACAGAGACCCAAAGAATTGGTGGGGAGAAATAAATGAAGTGTGCTCTCTTAGTTACGACTAAATACATAACTGGAGGACCCAAATGATCCCAGACTTCAGATGTACACATTAGAAATCATTCTGCTGTGCATTTATGACTCTTCCATAAGAGATTTCAGGGAAGGCATTGACTAACACAATGCATGAGTTGTAAATATAAATTTAAACTAATTATGCAGTTTTAAAATATCAATCTCTCAGAAGTAATTTGCATTATTATTAAAACTGAGCTGTATAGAGTGTTATAAAACAGCTAAAACACAAGTAAAATTCCAAATGTATTCAGTCTTCATATGAAAAGCTATTCTTTTTGTTCTAAATATTTTCAAACAAATTGCAAATTGGAGTATAGGCCTCTATGAAATACATCCTCAACACCTTTCTGAGAGTAGATTATTGTTTCTGGAATATTTTAATAACATTGTCGATATTTTATATGTCCATCTAATAACATACTTATTTACCTCCAAGAAACTTCTTGATGACTCAGTTAAAAAACCTTTTTGCATTTATATTTTATATACGTAAAGGCTGTTCATATTTGACAAGTTAAGCATTTCTGAATTTACTGTTGGTTCCGGTAATGTATAATTTTGTTGCTGTTTTCTCTTTTCTCATATAGAAGATGGATAGCTCTGAGATTTAAAAAGGAAGGGTGAAAGTTGGAATGATTTTTCTTATGACAAAGTAAGTTTAATTCAGTGAATAAATATATTTCTTAAAGTTAGCAATCATACCGTTACAAACTTTTAATATATAAAATATAATTCTCTTGATATATTTCTATTTGGGATTCAGAGTTTGTTATTATAGAACATAGAATATTTGATTGGCTTCCTGCCTTAAAATAATGTTTTAAAAATCAATGTGTTAAATTTATGTATTTAAGAATGTTAATTTTCACATTAATTGATCAAAAGTGCTGCAGTGTTACACCAGGTGCTATAAAACTACAGGTTAAGTCAATACCGATTTGAACTACTACACATTAACTATCATGAGATTAAAACCCAGGTTTAATTATAATTCTATTTATAAATAGATCAAAGATTAAAGACTTAGAATGACAGAATGACCATGAACCAATAGTTTTCTAGAGTATTAGTTCAGAAAACATAATTCATCTGAACCATTCCCTTGTCTCTGATAAAGTTAAATAGCCAAATACTTCAGAGTTTAAGAATGTAAACAGTCTCCCACATATTATAAAACTACACTAAGAGCTCCATAATTATATTACTCATGAGTAAATTAATTATTAATTATCTATATCATCTATAAATAGTAAATATTTAATTAATTTATTAATTACATTAAATAATAAATATAATATATAAATAGATCAGAATGATAAAATTTATTACTATTTTTGAAATCACAAGAGTTTAAAGTATATAATATAGCCATTATGTTCTTAATCTGCATAATTTATTATCAATAATTTACATAAATTATATAATTTATAAACAAATGTAAATATTTAGTGTATATAATAGATATAATTTAACATGTGGATACATTTTAATATCTGTAATTATACAAAAATAACTATTCATGTATAAACAATATGGAAGTAAAAAGTCATCCTAAGAAGGTATTGGAAACTGAACTCAAGTGCTATGGAAGAACATTAACTTATCTTTTTAATACACGTGCCTCTTCTTTCCATATCCAACCCTTAGCTTCTTTAATTCTTTGATAACAGATAAGTTTTTGATGATGACACACTGCTACCTGTTTATTTTTTTATTTGTTTTCTTTTCATTGTATTCAGTGTTCCTCTTCTAATTTTTGTTTGTTCACTTAAGTCTATACATTACTTTATTGCTCAGAGTTATCTCAATTTCACAACTGTCCTAGTGGGCCACCTGAGTTCTCAGGTTGGAGGCATGGTCAGAGTCTTCATATTTTGTTCTTGTTATTGTTGCTTATTGTTTTGGTTTTTTATTGAAGAATTTGAATTATCATACTTTGAATTGTAAACTCAAAACCAATATGGTTTCTAAAGGTTGTCTACCATGCAGAATTCTGTTTTTGCTCTGTTGAACAATCATTTTTTGCTGCCTCAACGCTTTTTAGTTTTATGTAACCTCATTTTTATTATTATTTTTTTTGTCTCTGAGGTCTTAAACAAAAAGCAGTACCCCCAAACATGTCATGAATGAATGAATGAATGAATGAATGAATAAAATGTCCTACAGTGAATGGCATTCAAGGAATAACATTTGGGTGATATATGTCATTTCAATCATTTTGGTAATATTTCATAATTTTCTTTTATATTTTTATGTTTTTGATCCAAATTGAATAGATTTTTAATGTGAAATTAAGACCCAAATTTGAATTTCTCATGTATAGATGCTGAATTGGTACTTCATCATTTATTGATGAAATTGCCCTTAAATCGCTGAGTTTTCACACCATGTTTGTCAAACTTTTATGCCTGAATATATAGAGAGATGTATTTCTGGTCTCTCTGCTTTGATCCTTTGGCTGAAGTTATATAAGTCTGCTTATATAACCAGCTTCGCTTTGTAGTGAGTTTGCAGAGCCACTAGACTGACGCCTCCAGCTTTGTTCTTTTACTTAATACTTCTTAGAAAATTTGGAATCTTTATGATACCATGTTAATTTTAATTCCTTTTATTTCTGTGAAGTATGTATTTGGAACTTTAATGAAATTGTAACTAACCTGCATGTCAGATAAGCTTGAAAGATATTTTAGACTTTTAAAAATCATTTATATGGGGAATTTTCAATTACTTTTAACATATTGTTTTCTTTTCTTACTAGTTTATATATACTATTTGTGGTTGCTTGAATAAAAATAATCAAATAGCTTTACTATATTCGAATAGTTTCTTGCCAGTAAGTAGCACTTTTGGGGAGCTTATTGGTAGTGTAAACTTGCTGGAAGATGTCACTGGGGCAAGTTTTAGAGTTTGTATCTTTACTACACTTTTAGTTCACTCTTTCTGTTTCACATTTGTATGTAAAGATGTGATCTTCCAGCCTTGGTCATGGTGAACACCTTTAATCCCAGAACCAAGGAGAGAGAAGCACATGGATCTCTGTGAGTTTGGGGCCAGACTGGTCTACATAGTGAGTTACAAAGTGAGTTCCAGGGCTGCCAGGACACAGAAAGAAGCCATGTCTCAAACATGAAAAAAGAAAATAAACAAATGCCTCCTAAAGAAAGAAAGAAAGAAAGAAAGAAAGAAAGAAAGAAAGAAAGAAAGAAAGAAAGAAAGAAAGGCAAGAAAAATCTTACCTGCTGCTTGCTGTCATGCTTTCAAATCACAATGTTGACATACCTTTAAAACAGCCAAATAAACTTTCTTTTGCTTAAGTTGCTTTTGGTCATGTTTATTTTATGAAAATAACTGAAATTAACGAACATATCAGCATATTGTGACATCCTTGAATAAACTTATTCTTAAGTATTTTTATTTTTATAATACTAGGAATTGGAGTTTTTAAATTTCTTTTTGAAATCATTCTTCCATAGTGTATAGCAGTACTATTGATCTTGTATGTTTATTGTGTATCACATAAAGATACTGAATTCACTCAAAATTTCTAACAGGATTGGAGGAAGTTATTTGCTGGGCTCTCAGGAAGCAAAGAATAACAAAACATATTGTGAGATTGTCCTTTAACGTACCCAGACACACACACACACACACACACACACACATGCACGCACGCACACACGCATGTGCACTCAAACACACACACACGAGAGAGAGAGAGAGAGACAGAGACAGGCAGAGAGAGACAGAGATGGGAGATAGAGTAGATTAGAGAGAGAGCGTGCATGACAGAGAGACAGACAAACACACAGAAAAAAGTCACTTTCACATGTGTGAATAAAACACTATCAAAACTTGTATAGTTTCTCAAATTGCCTTGTGATTTATTTCCTGCTTTGAGGGGATATTCATTCATTGGTGGTGAAATGGTAAATTTATACGCCCTCTATTGAAATTTGTGGGGGAGTTTTAAGCCATGGATAGATTTAGATAACTAAAGATTTAGCTATACCACTCTTGAACATAACCCCCAAAAAGGCACTAAAATCTTCTAAGGGAGACTTACTCATCTATATTCATTGCTGATCTCTTCATAATAAAAAATACAAATGATGTGGAGGTACACTAACAAACAAATAGATAATGAAAATATGATACATTTACACCACAGTTGAATATCTGAGCTGCATGGTGGCACATGCTTTTAATCCCAGCACTCAGGAGGCAGAGGCAGGTGGATTTCTGAGTTCGAGGCCAGCCTGGTCTACAAACTGAGTTCCAGGACAGCCAGAGCTATACAGAGAAACCCTGTCTCGAAAACCCCAAAACAACACACACACACACACACACACACACACACACACACACACACACACACACGCGCGCGCGCGCACGCGCGCGCGCGCATATATATATATGTATATGTAAATATACATATATATGTATACATATATATACATATATATGTATATGATATATATGATATTCACAGGTATCACAGAATGATCTAGAGAAATCATACTGAATGAGGTTGCCCAAATCTTGATATCACTCTCTTCTTAATATGCAAGCAGTCTCTAGAGCTGCAGCATCTAGGCAGTGCTAGGGAAGTGAGTGAGAGCTGTGTCTTCTTTTGTAGCTGTGCATGCATTTCATCACTTTCCTTTTGGCTTCAAAATTTTGGCTTCAGCTCAGAAGTGGAATCAAGAGTTTCCTTCTTTTTTTTTGGCAACATTATGGATGAAAGGAATATTTAGATTATGTTTAATCTTATCAGTCATTCCATGCATTAAGAAACCTATTGAACAATTTAAGATAAAGTAAATTTGAAAAACAAAGAATAAAAATGAAGAGATATTTGCACATCTGGCTTCACTGATGTCCTACTCACAATTTTGGAGAAATGGAATCTACTCATGTATAGATTCAAATCTTATTTTGTATGTTACAATGGAGTTCACTTGAAAGGTAGGGAATGAGAAATAGTACATTACCAGGGTACTTACATTTAGGATAGGTGTATAGTAAAATACACCTGAAATGAAGTCAGTGAGACTGTAGGGATATAGCATCACAAGATAGTAATTGACTAGTAGGTATATGGAAATTGGTAGCAGAAAACACTTAAATGAAATGTAGTAATATACATATAAATGTAGTAATAGTGTATATATTAAGAAGTTGCTTGGAAATGTATAATCTTGTGATACATTTAAACTATAATATTAAAGGATGCTAGCCCATGCAATACTATGGAACATGGGGTGAACAATGGGAGCTAAATATTTAGATCAGAGTGAGGCTAGGTTGGTAGTGGGGAGGGAGATTATAGTGTATTTAAGGAAAACTAAAGATACATGTGGAAAACTTGTGAAGTTTTACAAATTTATAAGCTTTCTATTTTTATTTTTAAGGAGTTTGAAAGAAATACTTCACATTAGGGAACAATGAAGCTCTCATATTGCATGGGCTGTTAACTAAAAATCTGACTTTTAGCATTGGTTATCTCTCTGTACATGTTGGTTAGGATGACCCAGGGGACAACTAAAACAATACAGGCTACTACCATTGTTCTTGATGACCAGATATAACTAGATGCAAGACACTATTGCTGAAGATGCTGGACACTTTAGTTACAGGACAGAGATAGACAATTTTGCAAAGAACTAACAAACTCTTCCTCTGCCTAGCATTTAAAGTTCTGGAAGTCACTATTCAGGTTGATATGGAAGAAAATAATCAGTAATCTCACCTAATGTTAGATCTTGCAAATTATAACACTGACTTCCCAGACAAAACATGTTCACTAGGAAAATAGCTACAAACTCTTTATGGGGATTAAATAATTGCTTTCATGATTGGACTTGAGAATTGTCCCATAGAAGGAGTTCTATACATTTTCTTTATGCCCATATATTTGAGCTGTTCCAATCCTTGATCAGAGAACTTTTTCTTGCAGTGGACAGTGCTCAATGCAGACTAATTATTGTTCATAGTACTAAAAATAAGTGACAGGGAGAGTTCAGCCTTAAATGAGACACATGCATCAAATTCCACCTCTTGCCAAGACCCACTGAAAATAATGATAAAAAAATGCATGAGTCAGATAATGGGGAGGAATGTTTTGAACAAATGTCTTCTTCATATGACATGGTTGCTGCACACTTGAACACATGGAACTTTTAGGTTCATAGCAGCCTTATTTGAGATAACCAGAAGCTGGAAACAACCTAGATATCCCACAACAGAAGAATGGGTACAGAAAATGTGGTTCATTTACACAATATAGTACTACACAGCTATTAAGAATGAGGATATCCTGAGATTTTCAGGCAAATGGATGGAACTAGAAAATATCATCCTGAGTGAGGTAACTCAGACCCAAAAGAACATGGCATGATATGTACTCACAAATAAGTGGATATTAGCCAAAAAAAAAAAAAAAAAAAATGCAGACTATCCAAGATACAGTCCACAGAACTCAAAAAGGTCAAAAAGGTCAACAGGCTGAAGTGCCTAAGTGAGGACACCACAGTCCCACTTGGAAGAGAGAAGAAGGCAATCACAAGTCGGGAAAGAGGAAGGGACCTGGGAGGGAAAGTAGACAGGGTGGAAGGGAGGGGAGGGGGGAGGGATTCTCCCCTCCCCTTCTGATCTGGTATTCTGAGGTATTCTGGTATTTCATTCCAGAAGGAATGAAAACAGGCAGCCCCGGAAAATAGGAGACTGGGGGAACCTTCTGGCATGTACAAGAGACCTGGGATGTGGGAGACCCTCATGTCTCAAGGGGAGGGATCTTGGATGAGATACCTGAAAGTGGGGAGATAGGATATCAAATGATTGATGGGGTTGCCATCCCACAATCACATATCTGGCCCATAATTTTTCCTGTCTGAAAGAATTACAGGGATTGAAATGGAGAGGAGCCTGAGGAGGGCAAGGTCCAGGGAATGACAGGCCCAAGATGGGATCCAGCTCAGGGGGAGGTCCCAAGACCTGACATTGTTACTGAGGCTATGAAGCCCTCACAAAAATGGACCTATCATGTCTACCCTCCAAAAGATTCAATGAGCAGCTGGCGTAAATCGTATGTGGATGTTTGCACCCAATCACTGGAAAGAAGCAGCTGACCGCTGTTGTTCAATTGGAGAAAACTGAAAGAAGCTGAGGAGAGGGGTGATCCTGTAGGAAGATCAGCAGTCTCAATTAATCTGGACGCCCCCCCCCCCCAGGATCTCTCAGAAACTGGACCACCAGACAGATAGCATACATCAGCTGATATGAGGCCCCCAACACACAGTAGAGGACTTCTGGGTCTGTCTTCATTCAGAGATGATGCACCAAACCCTCAAGAGACTGGAGGCCCCAGGGAGTTTAGAGGATAGGTGGGGTGGGGGTGAGGACATCCATGTGAAGACAGGGAGTGGGGAGGTGGTGTTGGAAGTGGAGAGGTCAGAGGGTGAATGGGGAGAATAAAACACAGAGTATAAAATTTAAAAAAAAAAAGATAAAAGATATTTCAAATAAAAAGAAAGAAGGAAAGAGAGAAAAAAGAAAAGAAAGAAAGAAAGAAAGAAAGAAAGAAAGAAAGAAAGAAAGAAAGAAAGAAAGAAAG
>NC_034594.1:9041554-9068518 GCF_900095145.1 Mus pahari | reverse complement strand
AGAAAGAAAGAAAGAAAGAAAGAAAGAAAGAAAGAAAGAAAAGAGAAAGAAAGAAAAAAGAAAGAAAGAAAAGAACATCTTAAATACCTTTTGGATAATTCTAATGTGAAAGGCTACAAAAATTGAGCTGAAACTTTCTATTGGTGGCTACATTTGAAACAAATGATTAAAAATCATAAAGACTGAAGTAACTATTATTTACCCAACAGATGTTGCAATTCATCCAAGAATGAGAAAAATCTAACAAGCTTATTGAGGTTCAACTATGACCCAGATAATATGCTATTTTAATTTTAATCTTTCTTAATACAGACTATAAGAAAGTTTGATTCCTATCTTTATGATTTTAAACATCAGGAATCATGAGAATGAAGTATTGTCACAAGATATCAGAGTCACTATGTGGTTAAACATTGACTGAACCCTAACTTATCCTGGATTCTATGTCTTAGTTCTTTCCAGACAAGGTTTACTACATTTTTAAAAATATATACCAGCACATACTAGTTTATTTCAGTTGTTTGTTTATATACATATGGGATATAGAAACTTTTATGAAATAAATTACATAATTACTGATTGTTAGACTCATTTCATAAGGAATTATTTTATTTATATCAATGAATATTAATTATTAAAATATTTAATATTTTTATTGTACAATAGATTTTCCTTTATTAAGTCATAAGAAATAATATCATACTTAGAAGTAATTAGTTGAAGAAGGCTTTGTGTTTTTTTACATCATATAATTGAAAATTTAAATCTCTTTATGCAAATATTTTATGCCATAGGATAAAGCAAGGTATTGCAAAATAAATATTCAATGAAACATTTTTTTAGAGCTCATCTGCCCTCTCTCAGCCCTAAGTAGGCAGATTGGAGTAAACCAGGAAGGATATTATCATATAAACTTGTTTAGTAAGGTTTCCATCTTTCCAAAGAAATTGCCGTCCTTTAGTCAATTCAGTTTTTGTCTAAAATCTTATGATCTAGCATGAATGATTTTTCTAAAATTGCGATGCTAGATATAAATGTTAAGTGATCTTAAAATCTTCAAACAGTTTTAATGTAGACGGTTTAATATTACCTTAGAACAAAACATTATTTCAATTAACCTAATTTTCTAAAAATTGGTGTAAATTGAGTTGTGAAATTATATTTCATGTACAGTACTCTGTTGCTTTCCTTGATTATGAGATTTCAATATTTGAGATAGTGTTTGCCACAAATACATGGTATTTCACTTCTTTATGAGCCTCATGATATAAAACAAGTGCAGATCAGTCTGTATGACCACTAGGCTTTTCAGGAATCTGAGGACAAATGGATGAGAAAATTCCATATTTTGAGGCAAGGATACCTCACTACTTTTATACTGAGGAGAAGAATAACTGACTCATTGAATTATCTCTTTTCTTGTCTCAAGAACAATGTGCCTAAGAACTGTTTTCAGTAATTTAATTTAAACAGCAGCTTTTATGCTGTTAAAATGGAGGGCTTGCCCATAGGAGTTTGCAGGGGTCATCTGGGTTACCTGATAACTTTGGTCGTCCTATGATTGCCATCCCCTTATCTTCTTCATTTCTTCCCATAACTCTTCCATGGGAATCCCAGACCTCAGTCCAATGGTTGGCTGTAAGTATCTGCATCTTTCTCAGTCAGTTGTAGGTAGAGCCTCTTAGAAGACAGCCTTGCAAGCACAACATAGCATCATTACTATTGTGAGGGTTTGGTGCCCACCAATGAGATAGATCTCTAGTTGGGCTGGTCACTGGATAGCCTTTCCTTCAGTCTCTGCTCCATTTTTGTCCCTGCATTTCTTTTAGAAAGGAACAATTCTGGGTCAAAAAATTTAAGGTGTGTTGGTGACCCCATCCCATATCTGGGGGCCTTCTCTATCTACTGGAGGTCATCTCTTCAAGTTCCATCTCCCCACTATTAGGCATTTCAGCTAAGATCATCTCCACTGAGTCCTAGGAGCCTCTCATATTCCAGGTCTCTGTGACTTTCTAAAGGTTCCCTTTGCTCTCTAGGCCCCGCGACAGGATATTTCCATTCATTTTCCTGCCCCTCTGGGATTCTCTTCTGTATCCCTCCAACCAAAGAGCATACACGGACTGGTCCATGGTCCTAAGCACATATGTAGCATAAGACTGCTTTGTTTGGACTCAGTGGCAGAGGATGAGCCTAATCCTGTAGAAACTCGATGCCCCAGGGAAGGGGGATAAAGGGGAATGTTGAGGTGGAGGTGAACAAAAAGGGAAGGTGGGTAATGGAGCACCCTCTCAGAGGCAAAGGGGAGGGGAGAGGGGGTGAAGAATGTGGGAAGGGGACCAGGAAGGGAAAACATTTGGAAAGTAAATAATTAAAATAATTTAAAAAAATAGAAAATGGAGAGTATAGATGAGTCCAATAGGCTACATGTCATTGAAAAGAGTATTTGTATAAATCTCTTATACATGTAATAGTAAAACCTAAAGCTAGATTTAACTGAATATAAGGCCTGACTGATGATATGGTGAGCTTACTGACAGGAGCCTAGTATGGCTGCCCTCCAAGAAGCCCAACAAGCAGGTGACCCAGACAGACACAGATATTTACGTCCAAAAAATGGACTGAAGTCTGGGATCTGTGCAGTTGAATTAGGGAAAGGTTGGAAGAAGTTGTGAAGCAGGTGACCCCATAGGAAAACCAGCAGTCTCAACTAACCTGGACCCCAAGATCTCTCAGATACTGAGTCACCAACCAGGCAGCATAAACTAGTTGGTCTGAGGCCCCTGACTCACATACAGCAGAGGACTGCCTCGTCTGATCTCAGTGAGAGAAGATACATCTAACCCTTGAGATACCTGAAATGCCAGGGAGTGGAGAAGCCTAGGTTGGGGGGATGGGCATGACATCCTCTTGGACAGTGGGAGGAAGAATGAGACATGAATTGTCAGAGGGTGAACTAGGAGGGTGATAAGAACTGAGCTTTAAAAATAAGAGATTAATGATAATAATTAAAAAAAACTACAAATAAACATAAAATCAAAGTGAAATTTTAATAAGTATTTTTGTTGTCATTTGTCCAATGCTGTTTTAATATAATATCACATTTAATGAACTTCTAATAAATTCCTTTATTTATGATTACTAAATAGATTGGATTTATTAGGTTTTGAAAAACCTAGTCATAGATGGAGAAATCGCTTGATTACAAACATTTAAAGGCAGAAGAGTCATGTTAAAACCTAAATGCATTGCACTTCACTAGGTGTCTGAAATTCTAGCTAAATCATTGGAAATGGGAGACTGACCCAGAAGCAACTCTGAAAGCTCATGGCCTTTCTAGCCTGACCTCCTCAATAGTGAAAGGGTCTTGTGATAAAGAAGGTGGAAGGTATCCAGTATCAACAGATTTCCCAATGACTTCCACATGAATTCTAGAACATATGTGTGCCTACAACCACATAGCGTTAACATGATCTCATGTAATTTCAAAGAAGAGGACACTACAGCTCTTTATTTTATTTATTTATGTTTGGATATTCTTTATTTACATTTCAAAAGTTATCCCCCTTCCTAGTTTCCCCTCCAAAAATCCCCAATCCCCTCCCCCTCCCCCTTCTCCCCAACCCACCCACTCCCATTCCTGATCCTGGCATTCCACTATACTGGTGCACAGAGCCTTCACAGGACCAAGGGCCTCGCCTTCTATTGATGAGTGACTAGGCCATCCTCTGATACATATACAGCTAGAGGCACAAGTTCCATTGTTTTAATATCTGAGTAGTACTCCATTGCATAAATGTACCACATTTTCTGTATCCATTCTTCGGTTGAGGTCACCTGGGTTATTTCCAGCTTCTGGCTATTATAAATAAAGCCGATATGAACATAGAGGAGCATGTGTCCTTACTACAAGTTGGAGCATCTTCTGGATATATGCCCAGGAGAGGTATTGCTGGATCTGCTGGTAGAACTATGTCCAATTTTCTGAGGAACCACCAAACTGATTTCCAGATTAGTTGTAGTAGCTTGTAATCCCACTAGAAATTGAGGAGTGTTCCTCTTTGCACACATCCTTTCCAGCATCTGCTATCACCTAATTTTTTTGATCTTAGCCATTCTGACTGGTGTGAGGTGGAATCTCAGGGTTGTTTTGATTTGCATTTCCCTGATGATTAAGGATGTTGAACATTTTCTCAGGTGCTTCTCAGNCATTCGGTATTCCTCAGTAGAGAATTCTTTGTTTAGTTCTGTACCCCATTTTTTAATAGGGTCATTTGATTTTCAGAAGTCTAACCTTTTTAGTTCTTTATATATATTGGATNTTAGTCCCCTATCTGATTTAGGATCAGTAAAGATACTTTTCCAATCTGCTGGTTGACTTTTTGTCTTATTAACAGTGTCTTTTGACTTACAGAAACTTTGCAATTTTATGAGATCCCACTTGTTGATTCTTGACCTTATAGTACAAGCCATTGCTGTTTTGTTTAGGAAGTTTTACCCTATGCCAATATCTTCAAGGTTTTCCCCTACTTTCTCCTCTATAAGTTTTTGTGTCTCTGGTTTTATGTAGAGTTCCTTAATTCACTTAGACATGAAATTTGTACCAGGAGATAAGATGGTTCAATTCAAATTCTTTTACATGATAACTGCAAGTTAAGACAGCACCATTTGTTGAAAATGCTGTCTTTTATCTACTGGGTGGTTTTAGCTCACTTGTCAAAGAATAAGGGACCATAGGTGTGTAGGTTCATTTCTGGGTCTTCAATTCTATTCCATTGATCTATCTTTATGTTTCTGAACCAGTACCTTACAGTTTTTATCACAATTGCTCTTTGGTACAGCTTGAGGTCAGATATAGTGATTCTGCCAGAGGTTCCTTTATTGTTGAGAATAGTTTTTGCTATCCTAGGTTTTTTGATTTGTCAGATGAATTTGAAAATTACCTTTTCTAACTCTGTGAAAAATTGAGTTGAGAATTTTGATGGGGATTGCATTGAATCTGTAGATTGCTTTCGGCAAGATAGCCAATTTTACTGTATTAATCCTGCAAATCCATGAGCATTGGAGATCTTTCCATCTTCTGAGATCTTCTTCAATTTCTTTCTTCAGAGACTTAAAGTTCTTATCATACAAATCTATCTCTTCCTTAATTAGGGTAACACCAAGGTACTTTATATTATTTGTGACTATTGTGAAGGGTGTTGTTTCCATAATTTCTTTCTCAGCCAGTTTATCATCTGTGTAGAGAAAGGCCACTAATTTGTTCGAGTTAATTTTATATCCAGCTAATTCACTGAAGCTGTTTATAAGGTTTAGGAGTTCTCTGGTGGAATTTTTAGGGTCACTTATATATACCATCATCTGCAAATAATGATATTTTGACTTCTTCCTTTCAATTTGTATCCCCTTGATCTCCATTTGCTGACTATTTGCTCTGGCTAGGACTTCAAGTACTATATTCAGTAGATAGGGAGTGAGTAGTCAGAATTTTCTAGTCCCTGATTTTAGTGGGATTGCTTCAAGTTTCTATCCATTTAGTTTGATGTTGGCTACTGGTTTTGCGGTATTTGCTTTTATTATGTTTAGGTGTGGGCCTTGAATTCCTGATCTTTCCAAGACTTTTATCATAAAGGGGTTTTGGATTTTGTCAAATACTTTCTCAACATCTAACAAGATGATCATGTGGTTTTTGTTTTGAGATTCTTTATATAGTGGATTATATTGATGGATTGGGGTATATTAAACCATCCCTGCATCCCTGGGATGAAGCCTACTTGATCATGATGAATGATTGTTTTGATGTGTTTTTGGGTTTAGATGTAAGAATTTTATTGAGTAGTTTTGCATCGATATTCATAAGGGAAATTGGTCTTAATTTCTCTTTCTTTGTTGGAGCTTTATATAGTTTAGGTATCAGAATAATTGTGGCTTCATGGAATGAATTGGATAGAGTACCTTCTGTTTCAATATTGTGGAATAGATTGAGGAGAGTTGGAATTAGGTCTTCTTTGAAAGTCTGTAGAACTCTGCACTAAACCCATCTGGTTCTGGGCTTTTTTTGATTGGGAGACTTTTAATGAATGCTTCTATTTCTTTAGGGGATATGAGAATGTATAGATAGTTAATCTCATCCTGATTTAACTTTGGTACCTGGTATCTGTCTAGAAAATTGTCCATTTCAGTGCTGGAGAGATGGCTCAGTGGTTAAGAGCACTGACTTCTGTTCTGAAGGTCCTGAGTTCAAATCCCAGAAAACACATGGTGGCTCACAACCATCTGTAATAAGATCTGATGCTCTCTTCCTGTGTGCCTGAAGTCAGCTACAATGTACACATATAAAATAGCTACAGTGTACTTATAATAAATAAATAAAGAAAGAAAGAAAGAAAGAAGAAAGAAAGAAAGAAAGAAAGAAAGAAAGAAAGAAAGAAAGAAAGAAAGAAAGAAAGAAATGTTTAAAAAAGAAAATTGACCATTTCATCCAGGTTTTCCAGTTCTGTTGAGTATAACTTTTTGTACTAGGATCTGATGATATTTTGGATTTCCTTAGGTTCTGTTGTTATGTCTCCCTTTTCATTTCTGATTTTTTAAATTAGGATACTTTTTTTGTGCCCTCTAGTTATTCTAGCTAAGTGTATATCTATCTTTTTGATTTTCTTAAAAACAAACAAACAAACAAACAAACAAACCAGCTCATGGTTTGGTTGATTTTTTGTGTAGTTCTTTTTGTTTGATTTTAGCCCTGAGTTTGATTATTTCCTACCATCTACTCCTCTTGAGTGAATTTTCTTCCTTTTGCTCTAGAGCTTTTAGGTGTGCTGTCAAGCTGCTAGTGTGTGCTCTCTCTAGTTTCTTTTTTGTAGCATTCGGCACTCACAGCTATGAGTTTTCCTCTTAGGACTGCTTTCATTGTATCCCATAAGTTTGGGTATGTTGTGGCTTCATTTTCATTAAACTCTAAAAAGTCTTTAAATTCTTTATTTCTTCCTTGACCAAGTTATCATTAAACAGAGTATTGTTCAGCTTCCACATCAACAGTGGCTTTCTATTATTTATATTTTTATTGAAGATCAGCCTTAGTCCGTGGTTATCTAATAGGATGCATGGGATAATGTCAATATCTTTGCATCTGCTGAGGCCTGTTTTGTGATTGACTACATGGTCAATTTTGGAAAAAGTACCATGAGGTGCTGAGAAGAAGTTATGCCCTTTTGTTTTAGGATAAAATGTTATGTAGTTATCTGTTAAATCCATTTGTTTCATAACTTCTGTTAGTTTCACTGTGTCTCTGTTTATTTTCTGTTTCCAGGATCTATCTAATGATGAGAATGGGGTGTTGAAGTCTCCCACTATTATTGTGTGTAGTGCAATGTGTGCTTGGAGTTTTACTAAATTTTCTTTGATATATGTGGATGCCATTGCATTTGGAGCATAGAAATTCAGAATTGAGAATTCATCTTGGAAGATTATACCTTAGATGGGTATGAAATGTCCCCTTGTCTTATAGGTTACTTGACACTTTTCCCTTACTGCTTTTATTATTCTAATCTTTATCTAGAGCAGTTTTTGTTCTGATTAGTATGTGTCAGGAGGAATTTCTTTTCTTGTCCACTATAGTTGGAGTTCTGTTGGCTTCTTGTATGTTCATGTACATCTCTCTGTTTAGGTTATGGAAGTTTTCTACTATAGTTTTTTTGAAGATATTTACTGGCCATTTAAATTGAAAATATTCATTTTCATCTATACCTATTATCCTTAGGTTTGGTCATCTCATTATGTTTTGAGTTAGGATTTTTTTGAATTTTGCATTTTCTTTGATTNTTGTGTCCATGTTCTCTATGGAATCTTCTGCACCTGAGATTCTTTCTTCTATCTCTTGCATTCTGTTGCTGATGTTCGAATCTATGTTTCCTTATTTCTTTCTTAGGGTTTCTATCTCCAGAGTTGTCTCCCTTTGTGATTTTTTTATTGTTTCTACTTCCATTTTTAGATCCTGAATTGTTTTGTTCAAATCTTTTTGTTAGTGTTTTCCTGAAACTCTTTAAGGGATTTTTGTGTTTCCTCTTTAAGGCCTTCTAGCTCTTTACCTGTGTTCTCCTGTATTTCTTTATTGGAGTTATTTATTTCCTTCTTAAAAGCCTCCATCATCATCATGACAAGTGACTTTAGATCTATATCTTTTTTTTTCTGGTGTGGTGGTGTATTCAAGACTTACTATGGTGGAAGAGTTTGTTTTTGATGATGCCAAGTAACCTTGGTTTCTGTTGCTTGTCTTCTTAAGCTTTCCTCCTGCCATCTGAATATCTCAAGTGCTTACTGCCCTCAGTATATCTGATTGGAGCCTGTTCTTCCTATAATCCTGGTTGATTCAGGATTCCTCAGAGTCCAGCTTTAACTGTGATCCTGTAATTCTGGGATCCTGTGAACCTGAAATTCTGGGCATGTCAGAGTTCTTGGCAGTCAAGTTTTCTGTGAGACCCTGAGATCCTGGTGTGAACAAGCTCCTGGGATCCTGGAATCCTAAGATCTTGTGTGTGTTACATCGCCTTGAAGTGGTGTCTCCTCTGTGGACCATGGGGTTGTCTGGTGCATTTGAAAACAGCAATGATCAGAAGAAACTTGAGCCCCTGGTCAGGCAGGGCTTCTGTGTCCTTGCTCCTGCTGTCAAAAGCCCATCACAATTGGTTTGGAACAGATGTTCTGTTCCACTCACCAGTTATCCTAAGATCCTAGGCATGCTAGGGTACCTGCATTGTAGAGCATTCTCTGAGGACTGTGGAACAGTCTGCTGAGTTCATGCCCAAGGTGGCCTGGAGCTGGCGCCCACCAGAAAGGACTTGAGCCCATGGTCAGTCGGGGTATCTGGGTCCCTACTGCTGGCACAGGTCCATCATGATTGGTTTGGGACAGATGATATCTTCCAGTCACCAGTGATCCTAAGATCCTGTGGAGAGTCCTCTGGGGACCATGGGAATGTCAACTGAGTTTGTGCCCAAGATAGCCTATAGCTGGTGCAGACTGGAAGCACTAGAACTCTTAATAAACAGAAGTGGAGCAAATATGTTTAAATTTCTCACTGTCCTTGTTGATTCTTCAACTTTAATGACCTCTTAAAAATGTCTTCAATAACTGGGCAGTGGTGGCGCATGCCTTTGATCCCAGCACTTGGGAGGCAGAGGTAGGTGGATTTCAGAGTTCTAGGCCAGCCTGATGTACAGAGTGAGTTCTAGGAAAGCCAGGAATACACAGAGAATCCCTGCCTCAAAAAAGCTAAATAAATAAATAAATAGATAGATAGATAAATAAATAAATAAATAAAGTCTTCAATACAATAAAGAAACATGAGAAAATTGAAAGTCAATAAAATTGAAAAAAAAATAAAATTAAAGATGAAAATCAAATTTGCATGTAAATGAAAACTTTTAGTATGTTTAAATATTATGTGTAAATGTCACTTTTACTTCCTCAGAGGATGAAAAGAGATAGGACCTCTACCCAAGCTGTGAGAATTCTTGGCTTAGGCTGAGCCCAGAGCATGGCCTTATCTGTTGTAACTATTCCTAGGCCTAGAAGCTTCTTCTCTCTGTACAATCTAATCTTCCAAGCTTATTGATTCAAGCAGGCTTCTCCAGGCTTCTGACTGAATTGCTTTGCTTGGACTCATACTAACTTTGGCAATATGTTTTAATTTTTTGGCAATATCTTCTTATTTTGTATTCACTTGAGTCTAACTAGTTCTCTCTACAGTCTATCTCTTTATAACTATGCTGGTAAAGCTGCCATACTCATACCACTGCTGTTTTCTTCCGCACTGCTCTTAATTACCCTCTCTTTCCTATCTATTGTCATGAGAGTTGGACATATTGTATCCCTGACACATTCTGTCAGATCTTTCCCTGATTCTTCAATTTGTCTGCACTTTCAAACGTTGCTGCTTCATTCTAGAAAATAACCTTACCTTCCTGATTATGGATTAAAGTTGTATTCTAAGGACATGTCAGCATTCTATCTGGATCATACTGTAATCTAAGGCATGTAGGCATTCCAGCTGGATCATACTGTATTCTAGGGCACTTCTGCATTCCAGGTAGATCATATAGACCTAGGTCTTTGGATGTCATATATTATCAGAGCATCTATATTTGTCAGGGTTCTATAGAGTCACAGAATTTATGAGTCGTCTCTATATAGTAAAGGGATGTGTTGATGACTTAGAGTCTGCAGTCCAATTCCAAACAATGGTCAGCAGCAGCTATGAATGGAAATCTAAGGATCTAACAGTTGCTCAGTCCACAAGGCAAGCAGGTGAAAGAGAGAAAGAGTGTAAATCTTCCTTCTTCCAATGTCCTTATGTAGGTCTCCAGCAGAAGGTGTAGTCCAGATTAAAGGTGTGTGTCACCATGCCTTTAAGCCCAGATGACTCAGAGGTCTCCCTGTCTTAATCTTCTGGAATTCATGGCCACTATGCTTGAAGATCTTCATGCCAGCTTCCAGGTCAGAAACTTGTATCTCTCAACCTCCAGATTAGGATCACTGGTGAATCTCCAATTCGGGATAGTAGTCCATTCCAGATATAGTCAAGTTGATAACCATGAATAGCCACTATAGCACCCATGTTTTTGAATTTAAAATTCTCTAAAATTGTGTCCTCTAAAAATCAAACTATGCTAAGAAGTTAGAACTAATAGATTCAGGGTACAAGATCTCTTTGTTTCCTTTCAATTGTTTCAATAGTAATAATCTGTAACTTTTGTTACCCTTCATGCATATGTACAAATATTAGAATATTAGTGGCTTCTAAGACTTCTCTTATTATTTCAAATTCAAACAGTAGTCAACAATTAAATAAATAAATCTTAATTGCACAGTGTTAGATGAAAAGAATAAGAGTTCAAAATTGATGTGTACCTTCATTTATATTCAAGGTTTTATGTAAAAGTAAGAGCTTTATAAATGCCTTGTAACAATCTTTTTTTCTTTCGGTACAACAATCAAAAACCTTGTGTATTGTTGCTAAGCTAGTGTAAATTGCATATTGGAAATATTTATGAAATTATTTGTAGGAGAAGGTAAGATTTTATGTTATTATATAATTTTTAAAAAAGTGTTATTACTTTTGTAATTAAATTATCTCCTTTGCTTTCTTCCTTGAAAATCCTCCCACATACTTTCCTTGCTCCATTAAAAATTAATGGCCTCTTTTAAAATTAATTTTAATTACATATATGTGTGTTACATTCATATATTCTTATACACGATCACAACTTACTAAGTCTGTATAATGTTACTTGTACGTATTTTTCACGAATGCCCATACAGGATTAATTTGTGTCCTCTTTCCTGAAGAAGACTACTTTTCTTTCTTTCAGAAGACTTAACGAGTTATGACAAATATGAACCACAACACCTTCCACCAAAGAGGAAAAACCCTAACAGTTCAATAGTGACTCACATTACTTTGCAGGTACAAAAATTCTTCTATTGAACTTAACACTCAACAGTAAAATCATTCCTGATATTGGAAACCTAGCCAATCACCAAACGCTAGTGAACCCATGCATCTAAGAGAAGAAATCACAATGGCCACTATACTAAACCAGTACAATCCCTAACAATATTCTAAGTATTATATATATATATATATATATATATATATATATATATATATATCCTAAATATTCGCCCTTAAACTCACGAGGAGTATAGTTTTCATCTCTCATCAAGGGGACTTTTCTTTGCAAACATAGAAAGATTATTATACAAAACAACCATCAATCAAAATATGGACTTGTTTAGAGCACAGTGTAGGTGGTTATACCTACAAAGCACTCCTATATCTAAGGCTGAAGAATCATTTCAAAAGAGGAAAGAAATGTTTATAAGTGTTAGATAATGATCAAGTGAGCTGTGAAACTGCTTCCTAGACTCATATTTTCTTACCAGTATGAGAGTCTAACCATATTCTGAAGATGCAAAATAACAGATGAGGCAAAGCAGAGGAAGAAAAGTCCAGAGGGCCCCAACCTTATACCCACAATATGTAAATTTCAGTAAGTTATTTATCTGGGCTTTTTATAGTGAGGAATTGACTCACTGGATGACTGCAACATGTCACTCAAATGGGTTTTGGCCTCTTGGTGAGCTATTAAGAAAATGATACTTTAAAATTTGGAGCTAATCTGCAGCTCATCATTTTTAAAATATAAATAAATCCTTGGTTGTTTGTTAGTTTGTGTTAAAGCAGAACGTAATCTATAATAAGCCTTCAAACTGGTCAGTGGACTTTCTTTAATCCTCCTTCAGTCTCCATCCTCCATCTCATCTTGTTTCATTCATTTTGTGCACATTCATATCCCTTGCTTTTATGTGTTGTTATATTCATTTTGTTAATTTCGCATTTGTATATATTACCCCATGATTATGTTTGCCCAATAGACTCTTTTAACCTTGCTCACTCTGGTTGATAAGTTTCCACAAATTTGTCCTCATTTCATGCCATTTATTTATTTAGCTTCTTATTTGTTCACTCATTTATTTTCATTCACTCATTCACTCATTCTGGCTCAGTCAAAACTTTTAAATAATAAATTCAGTTCAAAATGTTGATTTTCCTGTTCATATGGTATGCAAAGAATAGTTTAAAAGAACTGGTCATTGTTTAGGCATCTGCCCTATAAATATGAGAACAGGAATTTTGATACACAGAACCAAAGTAAGTGCAGGTGACACATATATGCACATTTATGTCTCTATCCTATGAAGGGAAATCCTCTGAGAATGGCTGGAGAGACTAAGCCTTTCACCAAGTATATTTTGAATCAAAAAACCTGTAGTTCTAGAATGTTTTTCTATATCAACTTCATGACTTTTAATGCATAGCACATACCTGAAGCTGAACCAAGAAGCATGTGGCCATGCATACTAAAATATCACAAATATATGTAAGACTTGTGACAAAATTTAACATATCAGAAAAGTCCTTTGGCAAACTGTTTCACCGTATAAAATAACTGAATCACAGTTACTTTAAAGATATCTAACATATTAGTATTAAGACAATACAAGATAAAAGTAAAATGATGTAGTATTTAAACACCTAGATGATTCTATAGAAACAGTGTGTTCCAGGAACCTGATAGAGCTGTCTCCTGAGAGACTCTGGCAGTGCCTGACAAATACAGAAGTGGATGCTTACAGCCCTCCATTGGACTGAGCACAGTATCCCCAGTAAAAGAAGTAGAGAAAGTACCCAAGGAGCTGAAGGAGTTTGCAGCCCCATAGGAGGAACAACAATATGAACCAACCAGTACCCCAAAGCTCCAAGGGAGTAAACCACCAAACAAAGAGTACACATGAAGAAACTCAAGGCTCCATTTGCAAATGTAGCAGAGGATGGGCTTGTGGGACATCAGTGAGAGGAGAGGCCCATGGTCTTGTGAAGGCTTGATGCCAGAGTGTAGGAGAATGCCAGAGCAGGGAAGCAGGATTGGCGGGTTGGTGAGCAGGAGGAGGAGGGGTGGGAGGGGAGGTTTCAGACAGGAAATTAGGAAATGGAATAAAATTTGAAATGTAAATGAAGGAAATATTTAATAATAAAAAAAGAATTCTGCACAAACAAAACAAAATAACCACAGACTATAAAAAAAAAAAAGAAAAGAAACAGTGACTTCTAGAACCAAAGGGATTTACCTACATATGAATTCACACACACACACACACACACACACACACACACACACACACACACACACACATGGCAGCATGCACAAAAAGTATACAAACTCAAGATAGATGTGGTTCCAGCACTAGAAGGATGGGGTAGAAATAAGCTGCCACACTTAACCAAGAACCTATTTATAGTTGATACCTCCTGGCAAGGGAAAACTCATTTTTCTCCAACGTAACATGCCTCAGAAGGTATATAGACCACACTTAGATGTAGTTGGCCCACATCGAATAACCTCAGTAGTATTTTTGTGGCTTTTTTACAATTTTGATTTGTTAGTGTAGTTTTTTTTATATATTGGTCTTTTCTTATTTGTTTTTAATTTCCATTTTGTGCTCTTTGATTGCGTATTTCTTTGTTGCATTTGTTTTGTATTTTGTTTGTTTTGAAGAGAGCAAGAAAGAGAAAGTATATAATATGTGCTTGGAAACTAAACACATTACTGTCAGACTGAGCATTATATAAGTTGAAATTACATCCCATTAGACTGTAACACTGTTGTGCAATATCTTAGTGACTCTGGTGAAAAGTATCATGTGTTATTAAGAGGAGAATTGTAATATCTCAAGGTAATTATTTACTTAATTGTCTTTCTATTCTAATTTGTCAATTTCTGCTTCAGTAGTTTCAGCACCACTTGCAGAGGTGTACCCAGAGATGATTGTTGCATATTCCTGGTAAATTAGATTTTTGTCCCCATGTTGTTGTGTCCCATTTAATCATTAAGACCTTTATTCCGTCACCATTTACTTTGTCTGATTTGAATGTAGTTTTCTTTGATGGATGCTTACAAGTAAAAATTTCCTTCTAACTTCTCTATTATTCTTACCTACATCATTACTTTAAAAAGTATTCTAGAAAAATATTTTCAGGACAATACAATGTGTATTCTTTCCTATTGCTTCTTGTTTGTCTGTTCTTACTTTGAATATTCTAACTTTTTAAGTGATTTAAGTCAAACCCAATATCTTACACTGTTGATTCAAAATCACTCCACTGGGATTCATAACAGATCTACATAGGTTACTGGTGGTCTCGGTATGGCCCATTTGTATCAAGGCTCATCATTTCTAGCGTTGTGGTTTCTTGAACAAACTCTTTAAAAAAGTAGCTCGGAAATGGTTGTAAACAAGGAAAAGAAAAGATATTAAGCAGGGTACTCTGTTAAAACTGCTGTATGACAAATGAGTGAAGATGTTCAAAGGACTGAATGGTTCTGAGGTTATTATTAGTGGACATCAAGAGAAGGAGGGTTAGTGATTAAGGGGCATAGTTTGGATGACCTTTACTTTTATGGGAACATTAAGCCATATATCTGTTTTTTCATAAAACACGAGTCATTTCCAGTAACATATCTGATTTTAATCTTGTATATTCACAGTTATATACAGGCATAAGATGGGATATACAATAAATAGGCGTTTGTTCTCAGAATTATTGGAGGACACATATTGCCTTACTGTGAGTGTACATAAAACCAGTGCAGAACAGATTGTCCTTTCTATCTTTCATATTCTGGGTATCAGCTTGAATAGACAGCATCCATTCACATTTGATTCTTTTTATGTATTATTATTTTATTTATTTACATTTCAAATGCTATCCCAAAAGTTCCTTATACTCCCCCTGCCCCTGCTCCCCTACCCACCCACTCCCACTACTTGGCCCTGGCCTTGCCCTGTGCTGGGTCATATAAAGTTTACAAGACATAGCAGCCTTATTTATAATAGCCAGAAGCTGGAAAGAACCCAGATATCCCTCAATAGAGGAATGGATACAGAAAATGTGGTACATTTATACAATGGAGTACTACTCAGCTATTAAAAACAATGAATTTATGAAATTCTTGGGCAAACGGCTGGATCTGGAGGATATCATCCTTAGTGAGGTACCCCAATCACATTTGATTCTTTCCATGAAGATTAAACTTACTTTTCAGAGATAGAGATAGGTTTATAATAGCTCAACGGATCTCTCTCTCTCTCTCTCTCTCTCTCTCTCTCTCTCTCTCTCTCTCTCTCTCTGTGTGTGTGTGTGTGTGTGTGTGTGTGTGTGTGTGTATGAAGTACAAATGAAGGAATTAGTCTGCCAAGTGTACTGTTATAGTGCAATATGTAACCATAATACAGAACACAACGAAAAGCCCAGTCCACCAAACCACTACCCATGCCTGTCCACTTTAATTATTTGTTGTCTTTCTGTTCTGAAAATTTTGTTTATAAAAATAATACACTAATTCCACAAGTACTAATGTATTTGTCTATTAATTGTTATTTATTCTGTTGGACTGCATTGCTAGCCATAATTTTTCTTCTTATAACTATATTCTTATGCTTTTCATTTTCAAGAAACATATCTTTAGAGAATCAAATAACCCTATTAAAATGGGGTATAGAGCTAAAAAAGAATTCCCAACTGAGGAATATCAAATGGCCAAGAAGCAATTAAGGGAATGATCAACGTCCTTAGTCATCAGGTGAATGCAAATAAAAACAACCCTGAGATTTCACCTCATACCAGTCAGAATGGCTAAGATCTAAAACTCAGGTAACAGCAGATGCTGGCAAGAATGTGAAGAAAGAGGAACACTCCTCCACTGTTGGTGCAATTGCAAGCTTGTACAACCACTCTTNAANTCAGTCTGGCAGTTCCTCAGAAAACTGGACATAGTACTACCTGAGGACCTAGCTATACCACTCCTATGCATATATTCAAAATATTCTCCAATGTATAACAAGGACACATGCTCCACTATGTTCATAGAAACCTTATTTATAATAACCAGAACCTGGAAAGTACCCAGATATCCTTCAGTAAAAAAAATGGATACAGAAAATGTGGTACATTTACACAATGGAGTATTACTCAGCTACTAAAGACAATGAATGTATGAAATTCTTAGGCAAATGAATGGAACTAGAAAATATTATTCTGAGTGAGGTAACTCTATCACAAAAGAACACACATGGTATACACTCACTGATAAGTGGATATTAGCCCAAAAGCTCTGAATAACAAAGATACAATTCACAGACCACATGAAGCTCAAGAAGAAGAAAGACAAATGTCCAGATGCTCCAGTCCTTCCTCCTTGAGCTTCATGTGACCTGTGAATTGTATCTTAGGTATTCTGAGTTTCTCTTATTTGTAGATACTTTGGTCCTTCTTAGAATGTGGAACAAAATACCCATGGGAGGAGATACAGAGACAAAGTGTATGTAGCAAAGACTGAAGGAAAGGACATCCAGAGACAGCCCCACTTGGGGATCCATCCCATATACAGTTACCAAACCCAAACACTATTGTGGAAGCCAAGAAGTGCTTGCTAACAGGAACCTGATATACATATAACTGTCTCCTAAGAGGCTATACCACAGCCTGACAAATACAGAGGTGGATACTCGCAGCCAACTATTGAACTGAGCACTGGGTCCTCAAAGGACGACTTAGAGAAAGTCCTGAAGGAGCTGTAGAGTTTTGTGACTTCATTGGAAGAAAAGTAGTTCAACCCACCAGAACACCCAGAGCTCCCAGGGACTAAACCACCAACCAAAGAGAACAAATGGAGGGATCCATGGCTTCAGCCACATACGTAGCAGAGGATGGCCTTGTTGGACAGCAATGGGAGGAGAGGCCTTTGGTCCTGCGAAGGCATGATGCCCCAGCATAGGGAAATGTGGGGGCAGGGAGGCAGGAGTGGGTGGGTGGTGAGGGGAAACTGGGAAAAGGGATAACACTTAAAAAAAAAAGAAACATATTTCATTTTTTCCAGATTTATCAGTGATGCTCTACTTTCAAGATTGTTCCAGTGGTTTTGTTTATCAACAGAGACACAGACTTAACCTAGTATATTTTTATTTCAAATTTCTATCAAAACAGTTTTAACATTTTTGTTAGTTGATAACAAAATCCAGTTTAATTTTTATATTTTTTTCTACTTTACCCCATATCACTCCATACATTTCATCTTCTCCAGAAACTAAAAGTTTATATTATACACCAGTCCTTTTCAGATTGTCCCTTCAATTCCAATTTTGTTCAAGTATCACAGACTGTAATAACATTTTTGCCCACATAAGGCAGTTGATTCAAATGGCAATGTTAATTGCAAATGACAGATGGAAATCTCAATCAAAATTCTATAGGCCACAATTCCACATTCCAGTCAGTATTCAGTCTTCATAGTGTTCTTTCAATATGGCCTTTGTGTGCTGGAGCAATTTGAAAGGAAAAGTTTTGGAATAATATTCAGGATCATACTCATATTGGGAGGGGCAAAAGGCTATACTTCAAAATTTATGCACAAATTTATGAGAGTAGGTGTTCCCTACCATAAACATCTTGCTTTAGCTCAGTTTTCTATGATAATCAAAAAGCACATATGGAAGCCAGTCTCTGTTGGCACTTGCCTTTAATACATCACATTGGAGGCAGAGGCAGACATAAATCCGTGAGTTCAAGATCAATCTGGTTTGTAGAGCAAGTCCCAGGACAGCCAGCTCTAACACAGAGAAAAACTGGCAAAAACAATCAATCAAACAAATAAAAACAGCAACAATTAAAATACACTGAACAGTTATAGAAAAGCTAGCTCTATTCTGTTGCCCTCTTTTGTAGCATTTTCTTCTGACAATGAAAAGAATAGATACAAAAAGACATTAAAACTTAAGCATTTAGATCCTATAGTTTTAATACCTTTTATTAAAGATAATCTTTGTCATAACTTTGTCTACTGAAAGTTGCTGTTGCCTGAAACCTTTGGTGTCATAAGAGATAACTTGGAGGGCTGAAGGTGAAACGTGTCTGAAGGTCAGTACTGGAGAGGGAAAGCTCTTCTATTCCTCTCTGCTATTCAGCAGAGCTACCGAGATTCAGGGACACTCTAAATGTGTATTTTTGGCTACATGAAAATGTCTGGTTGTTTTACACTTTGGATAGTTCATATTAGCAAGGAGAATGACAGGGTTGCTGATGATTTCATTTTAGCATTATGAAATTCAAAAACTAACCTATCCTAACCATTTATTTTTCACAGATCTGTTATTTTGGTTGTATTATTTGGGAAGACTCTGTTCAATTGTGGATAAATATGCATGTTTACATTTTTTATCAATAGCTATTATGGTGTTCTTACTAATACAACAGCTAATATTTATAATTACATACACTGTTTCTCTCATTAGTATCTAGTGAACAAAAGTATTTCTAAGTCACCCACTTCATGAATATTTACATAAACTGTCAATCAAATTACTCATTTCTTGCTGCATTTCATTAGGTTTTGGATAAATCATTTATTTTTTCTTCATAGTAACTTCCTTGGTAAGTCAGTTTCATATACTACCATTACAGCTAATAGATATGTTTAGAACTCCCAAATAGTAGATGATTTATTACACTATCAAGGTAAAGGGTACTGCATTGTTCCCACTTTTTCTAGGATTGATTTCTATTCTATGATAAATACGTGAGAAATCAGTTTTAGGGAGAAAATTTTTATTTTAACTCATAATTTGGGAATTTCAGTTCTATATGCTAGCAGTGGTAAGATGAATAAGAACGTGTCATTTTATAGTGACTACGAAGTTGGTTAGGAGGAAGAGAGATGAAGCTTGTGTACTAGTAGATTTTTATTCTTTTATTCTATCCAAGACCACAGCAAGATATTTCTCTCATGTAGGCTTAAACCTTCCAAGTTAGGCAATTGTCTTTGGAAATATCCCACACATATCCTTCAAGAGATGTATTTTACTAATCTGGTCAACCGTCAGTCTAATCAGATTAGCAATAAAGAGTCATCATCACAATTGGTCAAGCTATATATTGCTTCTATTTTTAACATTAGTCATTTCTTTTGTGGCAAACGGTTTTTTTGTTTTCCTGAATAGCTTTTTACATTGAATTTATATTCTCTCCTCCTTGATTATTTTGTATTTATTTTTGATAGCTCATTTTTCTTTACTGGAAATACTTTTCTCTTTACTTTGATCATGCTGTTTCTCTTAACATTTTGAATACACTTTCTTTTGAAATATTTAAATTTAATATTACTCTTTAGTAATAAAATTTTCATATTGTCATATGTTTGTTTTTGAATTTGAAAATAATGTTTTAATTTTATAAAGTTCTTGAATCTTTTGGTAGCAGTTCTTTAAAGTTTCTCATTATTTTATCTTAATTGCTCATCTGTTTCTCATACAACTTCAATACTCAACATGGAACAGAATTAAAATTTCAAACTATTGAGTATAATATGCAGGGTTTGATCATTGAAGGAGAGCCACTGGAACTGACAGTGAGGAGAATTTATACAAAAATCTTGAAGTTGCTTATTTTTAGATGCAGGTTATGCAATGGATTCACAGATATTTCTTCTGCTTTGGGAGAAGAATAGTATTTTCTCAGAAGGATAAGAATGACAAATGTGGACCCAGGATGATCAACTGTACCCTTCACTGCCTTCTCACAGTCTCCACAGTTTGATTTTATAGATAGATAGATAGATAGATAGATAGATAGATAGATAGATAGATATAGATTTAGATTTAGATTTAGAGATAGAGATAGAGATAGAGATAGAGATAGAGATAGAGATAGAGATAGAGATAGAGATATATAATTTGAATCCAGCATCTATCTTAGGTCAACCCAATATGGATCATTGGTTTTTCCATCTACTATTTAATGTGCTTCTCATTATCACTGCTATTTCAGTTGATACTGATTGTAACATCATCAGGGAAAGTGTTAATGTTCTTGACAAAGAATTAAGAGAGTAGGGTCTTCTGGCTCTACACAGAGTCTTGCATTACGTTGTTCTAGAATACTAGAACAGAAGAGTTGAAATGGATAACTTTGATGCTCATGAGCTGACTGAACATAGTTTTCTGGGAAGGGAAATTGTGGTGACTATTTCTATAACTGCTCTGTTTCACCTGATGATTTAGGACAATGTGACAAAGCTGAGGAAAGCCTTTGGAGTCCCCAAGTGGGAAATTAGCTCTTCCAGAATACTTGTAATTTAATGTAACTGGTTTATGTTTATTTTTATTCTTTATGTTCTTTGCGTTTAAAGCAAACAGTATTTAAAAACTCAATAGTTTATGATAGAAATGGGAATAGAGATGGATACAAACAACTAAGGTCAAGAATTTTCTTACAGCTTCCTTTAAATTTTACAAATATAACTGATATCAATCAAGGGAACTAAAAATGAACTTCAGCTAGAATTTATTTTTAATATGCTGCAAAACTTAGAAATGCCAGGAATATGCTTTGACACTGTCAGAGTAAGGATAAAAAAAGTCAGATTTAAATCAGCATGCTTATTTCAACAAAAATAAGTACCACCTTTTTGCTAATGCTTAATATATTCAGAGTTCAAAATTATGTAATAAAAACTGAAAATTATGAACATTCACATGTTTAATCAGAATGGAAAAAAATGTTCATCTAAATCATATAGTTTAAATGTCAAAATGTAATCAACACAGTTTATGACAGAAAGCATTTAAGCTGTAAAAGTTTCTGGAACTGTTACTAAGAATAAAGATAAAGTAAAAGTGAGAAACTAGCATCTACTTTCTCAAGTAATATTGAAGAAATTTGTTTCAAAGTAAAAGTCTTGTATGACAACTTTGTTGGCTTTTATGTGATTGTGTCAATGTCACAGAAATGTTTCAGTTCATAGCATAAAGCAGAGATTGGGGAATATATATGTAGACACATTAGTTTATATCATTAATGTCACAAATAGAATTTTCCTTGGAAGAGAAACTGAAATACTGACATAAGCCTTGCATATTTTTCATATAATTATTGTAACCTATCTCCTTTTATTCTTTTACAAGTTCTGTAAAAGTATTTAGAAATCTGTGAATACAGATACTGAGTGTGTAAAAATTGAGAAGCAGGAGGCTGTTTATCTGCCTGTGCGTTGTTGTGACTTTGTATACTTGAATACTTGAAAAAAATTTAAAACACTGATACTGCTCATCCTGAAACCTTTAAGCATTTTTACTTTGCTGAAAGAAAGTGAAATTGTATTATTGTTGCTAATGATGGTTATATAAAAATAAGTAAGAAAATTATGAAATTTGCATAAATTAATTTCCTATCACTGTCATAAGGTCCTACTATTCCTGTGTTTGAGAAAATGCATAAATTTAATATGTTACAGATCTGAAGATCAAAGAAGCCTTGGAAGCATAATTGAGCTAAAGTTAACGCTGTGTCAGGATGGTTTTTCTCTCCTGGAAAGGAGCAGCTGTTTTGTGGTGTTACTTATTTTCACCACTAATTAGAGGTGTGTGCACACCAGTTTCTGTGCCTTCTAACTGGGTCTTCAGTCATTGTTTTACCACTTGGATGAACATTATTCCATATTTCAAATTTTCCATGATTGTACTCTTCTGCCTCCTGGTATGAATTGTACTATCCCAAGTGATGTTCACAGTGATATGCAGATAATCCAAACAAATCTCCAAATTTCAAAGTTCTCCCATTTTATTCTCAGAAATGAAATTCCATTTTCTTTTTTTAATCATTTATTTATTTATTTATTTATTTACACTTTAGATTTTATTCTCCTCCCAGGCTACCCTCCAACTCTTCCCCATCCCACACCTCATCCCCGACCCCTGTCTCCACAAGGTTGTCCCCACCCCACCAGACCTCTAAACTCCCTGGGTCCTCCAGTCGCTTGAGGGTTAGGTGCATCTTCTCTAACTGATCCCAGACCTGACAGTCCTCAGCTGTACATGTGTTGGGAGCCTCATATCAGCTGGTATATGCTGCCTGGTTGGTGGTGCATGGTTTGAGAGATCTCAGGGGTCCAGGTTAAATGAGAATGCTTAGTGATCAGAGAAAAACAACCCTGAGATTCCACCTTATAACAATCAGAATTGCCAAAATCAAACCTCATGTAATAACACATGTTGGCAAGGATGAGGAGAAAAAAGAACACTCCTCCATTGCTGGTGGGATGGAAAACTAGTACACCTGTATTAGTCAGGGTTCTCTAGAGTCACAGAACTTATGGATATGCTCTATATAGTAAAGGAATTTATCGATGACTTACAGTCTGCAGTCCAAATCCCAACAATGGTTCAGTAGTAGCTATGGATGGAAGTCCAAGGATCTAGCAGTTGCTGAGTCCCACACAGCAAGAAGGCGAAAGAGCGAGAGCCAGACTCCCTTCTTCCAATGTGCTTATATGGTCCCCAGCAGAAGGTGTAGCCCAGATTAAAGGTGTGTGCCACCACACCTTTAATCCCAGATGACCTTGGACTCGGAGATCTCCCTGTCTTAATCTTCTGGATTCAATCACCACTGTGTCTCAAGATCTCCATACCAAGATCCAGATCAGAAACTTCTATCTCCCAGCCTCCAGATTAGGTTCACTGGTGAGCCTCCCAATTCTGGATTGTAGTTCATTTCAAATATAGTCAAGTTGACAACCAGGAATAGCCACTACAACACCCACTCTGGAAATTAATCTGGAGGTTCCTCAGGAAAATTGGAAATGGATTTACCTGAAAACCCAGCCATAATACTATTGAGAATATACCCTAACCCTAACCCTGATAAACAGCTTCAGTGCAGTAGCTGGATATAAAATTAATTCAAACAAATCACTGGTCTTTCTGTACACAAAGGATAAGCAGGATGAGAAAGAAATTAGGGAAACAACACCCTTCACAATAGTCACAAGTAATATAAAATACCTTGATGTGACTCTAACTAAGGAAGTGAAAGATGTGTATGATAAGAACTTCCAGTCTCTGAATAAAGAAATCAAAGGCAATCCCAGAAAATGGAATGATCTCCCATGCTTATGGATTGGCAGGATCAACATTGTGAAAATGGCTATTTTCCCGAAAGCAATCTACAGATTCAATGAAATCCCTAATGAAATTCCAACTCAATTCTTCAACGAGTTTGAAAGGGAAATTTGCAAATTGATCTGAAATAACAAAAAAACAATGATAGCAAAAACCATTCTCAATGATAAAATAATCTCTGGGGGAATCACTATGCCTGACCTAAACCTGACCTACAGAGTAATTGTGATAAAAACTACATGATACAGGTATAGCGACACACAGGTAGAGCAACTGAATAGAATTGAATACCCAGAAATGAACCCACACACCTATTGTCACTTGATCTTTTGCTAGGTATCTAAAACCACCCAGTGGAAAAAAGACAGCATTTTCAACAAATGGTGCTGGCACAACTGTTGGTTATCANGTAGAAGAATGAGAATTGACCCATTCTTATCTCCTTGTACTAAGGTCAAGTCTAAGTGGATTAAGGAACTCCACAAAAAACCAGAGACACTGAAACTTATAGAGGAGAAAGTGGGGAAAAGCCTCTAAGATATCGGCACAGGGGAAAAATTCCTAAATAGAACTGCAATGGCTTGTACTGTAAGATTGAGAATTGGCAAATGGGACCTCATAAAATTGCAAAGCTTCTGTAAGGCAAAAGACACTGTCAATAAGACAAAAAGGACACCAACAATGTGGGAAAGAATCTTTACCAATCCTAAATCAGATAGGGGACTAATATCCAACATTCATAAAGAACTCAAGAAGACAGACTCCAGAAAACCAAATAACCCCATTAAAAATTGGGGCACAGAACGAAAGAATTCTCAACTGAGGAATATCAAATCGCTAAGAAACACCTCAAAAAAATGTATAACATCCTTAATCATCAGGGAAATGCAAATCAAAACAACCTTGAGATTTCACCTCACACCAGTCAGAATGGCTAAGATCAAAAACTCATGTGACAGCAGATGCTGGTGAGGATGTGGAGAAAGAGGAACACGCCTCCATTGTTGGTGGGATTGCAAGCTTGTAAAACCACTCTGGAAATCAGTCTGGTGGTTNCTCAGAAAATTGGACATAGTACTACCTGAGGATCCAGCAATACCTGTCCTGAGCATATATCCAGAAGATGTTCCAACTGGTATTAAGAGCACATGCTACACTATGTTCATAACAGCCTTATTTATAGTAGAAAGAACTCAGATGTCCTTCAACAGAGGAATGGATACAGAAAATGTGGTACACTTACACAATGGAATACTACTCAGCCATTAAAAACAATGAATTTATGAAATTCCACAGCTAATGGAGGGATCCGGAGGTTATCATCCTGAGTGAGGTAACCCAATCACAAAAGAACTCACATAATAGGCACTCGCTGATAAGTGGATATTAGCCCAGAAACCTAGAATACCCAAGATACAATTTATCAAACACATGAAAGTCAAGAAGAATGAAGACCAAAGTGTGGATACTTTTCCCCTTCTTATAATTGGGATCAAAACTCCCATGGAAGGGGTTACAGAGACAAAATTTGAAGCTGAGATGAAAGGATGGACCATCCAAAAACTACCCCATTCAGGGGTCCATCCCATAATTAGCCACCAAACGCAGACATTATTGCATATGCCTGCAAGATTTTGCTGAAAGGACCCTTATATAGCTGTCTCTTGTGAGGCTATGCCTGTGCCTGGCAAACACAGTAGTGTAAGCTCACAGTCGGGTATCTGATGGAACACAGGCCCCCCAATAGAGGAGCTAGAGAACAGAGAACATACCCAAGAAGCCAAAGGGGTCTGCAACCCTATAGGTGGAACAACAATATGAACTAACCAGCAACCCCAGAGCTTGTGTCTCTAGGTGCATATGTAGCAGAAGATGGTGTAGTCAGCCATCATTGGGAAGAGAGTCCCCTTGGTCTTGTAAATTTGATATGCCCCAGTACAGGGGAACCCCAGGGCCAAGAAGGGGGAGTGGGTGGGTAAGGGATCAGTGGGGGGAGGGTATAGGGGATATTGGGAATAGCATTTGAAATGTAAATGAAGTAAATAACCTAAAAAAATTGCAAAAAAATAAAGAAAATATCTAATAAAAATTTTAAAAAAGAAAAAAATTAGTGTTGGCAACAGCAATTAAAAATAAATAACAAATTCTGAAATTTATTCAAGTATTAACCAAATAATTCATGATATATTAAAACAGAAATATACTAAGTATTGCTGATAAAGGATATTTTACTAAGTAAATCACAGGAATAATATAGTGAAATAAAATTTAAGTTCAAATCCAAGTAGCTAAATGCTTAGAGAGTTCACCAAAGAATCTTATTCAATTTAAGAGAAAATGTACATTGCTTTTAATGTAACAAGTCAAGTGTTTGGAGAAGTGAGAGGCAGTTCTTGTGGGACACCTATTCATCCTTCAGTCCTTAATAAACTGTGCAGATGCAAAATGTCACTTAGTAAGTTATAAAACTCGACATACACACACACACACACACACACACACACACACATATATATATATATAGATTATATAATTTATTATTGTATAGGACAAATTATCATATATAATTATGTTATATATAAGTAAAGAATTTTTGAGTAATTTTCAGCATTATTATTTGGCTATTCTACTATATCATAATTATTAGATAATTCAGTGAAAGTCATTTTAATTTAGACTTATTTAACACCAAGTAAAGGTAAACTTAACATCTCCCACTATTTATTATCTGCTGCCTTTTATTTGTCTCTATTTATTTTGTTAATGTGCTGAGTTGATCTTTTGTTCATTGATTGTTTTTAACTTCATCCATCTGCAGTATTTTATAACAATACTGTACTGGCTGATTTTTTTGTGTCAAGCTGGAGTTACCACCGAGAAAGGAAAGGCCTCCATGAGATCCAGCTGTGAAGCATTTTCCCAATTAGTGATCAAGGCTGGGAAGACTCACTGTGGGTGGTTCCATTCCTGGGCTGGTGGTCCTGAGTTGTATTAGATGGCAAATTGAACAAGCAAGGGGAAGCAAGCCAATAAGCAGCATTTTACTATGGCTTCTGCATCCACTCCTGCCTCCAAGTTCCTACACTGAGAGTGTTCCTGTCTTTAAATCCTTTGATGATAAACAGCAATGTGGAAGTGTAGGCTGAATAACTCCCCCCACCACCACCACCACACACACACACACTACCTTGCTTCTTGGTCATGATGTTTTGTGCAGGAATAGAAACTCTCTGACTAAGACTAATACTTAAATTTATTTATTGTAGACAAATTATAAAAATGTTTCATTATTGCCTTTAGAAATTATGTATAGTGTATTTCAATATGCCTCTTCTCATTGCCATTTATTTGTCATTTCATAAACAACTTTTTTATTTAACCTTTATATTTTTTAAAAAG
>NC_034594.1:9009460-9040069 GCF_900095145.1 Mus pahari | reverse complement strand
CTCTCTCTCTCTCTCTCTCTCTCCATCCCTCCCTTTCACCCTCCCTCCCAGCCTCCCTCCCACCCTCTCTCTTTCTCTGCCTTTCTACATTAAACCTGTTAAAACCATGAACTGCCTCTTTTCATCAGGATCCACCATGCTGGAGCAATGGTACAGATCTTCCTCTAAAAAGCTGTGTGTCTAATATCAGGCAGGAGGCCTCTCTGTGTTCTCAGCCATGGTCACCACCAAATAAAGCTAGCTACCAACCCCTGCAAGGACTCTCTTCTCGGAGGCAATCAGCCAGACTGCTCCCCCCCCCCTGCCCTTTTCCCTTTGGTCCCTGGCCAGAGCCTTCCAGTGGGCCCCCACTCTGTTATCAGCACTTCTGTAGCATTCAGGAGCACCTGTGGTGCACAAGAGCATGAGAACCTGTTGTCCCTGGCCTCTGTGCAGTTCCAGGGACCCTAAACCAACTCTGGCAGTTCTGCAGGGACCTCAGACTACCCTTCCCCACGCCAGACACCTGTAGTGCACAGTCAAATTTCCAGCATCCAACCTCGTCTGAGCCCTGGGATGAGCACAGGACCTCATTTTAACCCACCTTTTATCTGCTGACCAGTTAGTATTGAATAACCTATGGTGTGTCTCTTCTCTAGAGAAAACTGACTTGATCTCCTTAAACTTCACTGTTTTCCTGTAATTTTTGACTTGGGAGTAGGTCTTGTGTGGTTATCTCATCAACATTAGCATGACAACTGGTATTTTCATAATGTTGTCATCTTTAGCCAACCATATTGTTTGGACTTGAATGGTGGAGCTTCTTTCCATGTCTAGACAATATGAGATTCTAGTTCTCTGAATTTTACAACATTTTTTGCTATACATTCTTTAAATATTCCTGAGCCTTGGTTCTATGGATTACATCAACTTTTGATTAAGTAGAATGTGTCACTCCTGGGTTACTTTACATCTTGAACATTTGTGGATTTCTGATCTAGCTCATGAGTAATGTTTCTTGATGAGGGGTGAGATCTATACTTATTTATGAGTATAAGAATAAGTGTTTAGCCCATGGAAGGAGTTGCAGAGGCAAAGTTTGGGGCTGAGGTGGAAGGAAGGACTATCCAGAGGCTGCCCCACCCAGCGATCCATCCCACAAACAGTCACCAAACCCAGACTCTATTGCATATGCCAGCAACATTTTGCTGACAGTACCCTGATATAGCTGTCCCCTGTGAGGTTATGCCAGTGCCTGACAAATACAGAAATGGATGCTCACAGCCATTTATTGGATGGAACACAAGGACATCAATGGAGGAGCTAGAGAAAGTACCCAAGGAGCTGAGGGTTCTGCAAAGCTAGAGGAGGCACAACAATATGAACTAACCAGTATCCCCAGAGCTCTTATCTCTAGCTGCATATGTAGCAGAAGATGGCCTAGTAGGTCATCAATGGAAGGGGATGCCCTTGGTCTTGCGAATACTATATGCCCCATTACAGGGGTATGCCAGTGCCAGGAGTCAGGAGTGGATGGGTTGGGGAGCAGGACGGGGGGAGTGTATAGGGGACTTTCAGGAAAGCATTTGAAATGTAAAGAAGAGAATATCTAATTAAAACAATGGCAAAAAAAAACCCTTTGATACAACAAAAAAAATCACCTAGTTAAAAAAAAAAAGAAAAAAGAAAAAAGAAGAAGTGTTTAGACTATAAGTAGAAACTTCATTGGTTTAGGAAACCAGACATAGTATATCCTCCTTGTTACATTTTGTCCACCCCAGACAGAGGTAGTTGGCAAGGACTGCAGTACTGGGAATGAACTCCTTCCTGGACAGAGTCTTAAGTCAATTAGATAACTGTTGGTAACCCTCTGCACCTAAATGACACTAAGACACTGCTTGATTATTTTTCCACTCTTTACTGCTGTGGGGTTTTTTGTTTTGTTTTGTTTTGTTTTGTTTTGTTTTGTTTTGTTTTGTTTTTAATTTTGTTTTTAGATATTTTCTTTATTTACTTTCAAATACTATCCCCTTTCCTAGTTTTCCCTGCCATCCGCTCTCCCTCCCATGCTTCACAACCCACTCACTCCCATTCCTGGTCCTTGCATTTCCCTATACTGGGGCATAGAGGCTTCATAGGATCAAGGTCCTCTCCTCCCATTGATGACCAACTAGGCCATGCTCTGCTACATATATAGCTAGAGCCACAAGTTCCACCATGTGTTTTTATGATTGGTGGTATACTTCCAAGGAGCTCTGGGCAGACTGGTTAGTTCATATAGATGTTCCTCCTATGGGGCTTCAGACCCCTTCAGCTCCCTGGGTACTTTCTTTGGCTCCTTCATTGGGGACCTTGTGCTCTGTCCAATGGATGACTGTGAGCATCCACTTCTGTATTTTCCAGGCCAGAAATGAACCCAGACACCTATAGTCACTTGATCTCTGACAAGGAAGCCAAAACCATCCAGTAGAAAAAAGACAGCATTTTCAACAAATAGTGCTGACACAACTGGCAGTTATCATGTAGAAGAATGTGAATTGTTCCATTCTTATCACCTTATACAAAGCTCAAGTCTAAGTGGATCAAGGAACTCCACATAAAACCAGAGACACTGAAACATATAGAGGACAGAGTGTGGAAAAGATATGGAAGAGCCATTTTAAAAGTATCATTTGACCACCTATTCTTTGAATTTTGAGAAGTGTCTACTAATTTCACTTACAGATGTATTGATTGGATTGTGTGGGAGGGCTGGTGCTTATTTTCTTTAAAGTTGTAAATATTAATCACCTTTCAGATGGATAGTGGGTAAAGGTCTTTCCACTGTGTTGTTTTTCTTGTTCTGCTCAAGCTTGTTCATGTCAAATAATCCCTCTTGTCAGTTTCAGAGGTCATTCCATAAGCTATTGATGTCCACTTCAGGAAGTCTTGTTTAGGCTGTATCTAGTTTCTGTAGAATATCAGACTTGTAACCAAAGGGCATCCTTACCCATTGAGACCATTCTTAATATACTGCAACTTAAAGAGATGAGGTTTGAGCCTCCTGGCTTCAGAATTCATCTGTAGACAAGTGTCTAGCAGTGGTTTCCCCTTCATTCTGCAGATCCATTTCTTTTCGACTTTTCTTCAGAAAAGAGCAGGCCTCCGAGGGCTACCAGCAGAGTTCCACCTATTCTCTGGTCAGTCAGGCATGGGAGGACTGCCATTCACGTTCCACTCGGCCCCGTATCAGCATTCAAGCCTCTGATCCACTCTTTGGAGGATGGCAAGGAACAACCCTACCTGGGAGTCCCAGAGATACTTTGCTAAAGCCACCTGGGTTATGGGAGAGTGGGATGAGGGAAGAGGTTCCCAACACTGATGAGAGTGAGTGCAGCAGATCTTGAGCACAGACTGTCTATGGTTTTAGAGCTTTATTATATAGAGGCAGAAGGAAAGAGAGAAGGTAGAAAAGAGAGAGAGAGAGAGAGTAAGAGGGAGAGAAGCTAGAGAGAAAGAGAGTAAGAGGGAGAGAAAAGAGGAGAGGAGAGGAGAAGAGAAGACAAAGAAAGAAGAGAGAGGAGTGAGAGAGGAGAGAAAACAAAGAGAGGAGAGAGAGGTGAGAGTGAGGGGTAAGAAGTAAGAGAAAGACAAGTAAGAACTACTGTTGTGGTTTTTAGACAGCTTGGTAAAATACTTATTGTTATTTCCCATTTGCAAGTTGTATAACACTATCAGGTACTACAAGAGCTAGTCCTAAAGGCATGAAGGTTCCAGATCATGCTCTGCTACATAATTTCAAATCCTGTGTCTGCAGTAAGTGATATCTTCAGCACTAAGCAGGATATAGTCTTCAAGTTTTGCAAGGCAAGCAAGGTCAGTAGCCTTAAGCAATATTGTTTGAGGAGTCAGAAGAACTAGAAACTAAAGACAAATTGTCACCTTCCTTACTCTTTCATAATGTGTACTCTACTCTTGTGGGATTTTTTTGTTTTGAATATGTTGTATTCTTTTTCCTTGGCTCTACACATGAGAAAAAAAGCATAAAATACATGCACTTTTCATATGAATCTGGTTTCATATGATAAGTTCTTCTTCATTCCAGTTTTCTGGCAAATTACCAGACTTTTCTTCCTCTCAATGAATATATAGGATGTATTGTGTATACTTATAGAATGTTCTCCATCCACACATCTAGTAAAGCCATCTAGACTAAATTCAAGACTTAACTAATATGAATAGCAGTAAGAGTGTCCATTTTACATAAGTCAAATAGCAATCATCAAACAACAACAACAACAACAACAACAACAACAACAACAACAACAAAGTAACAAGAAATCTTGATGAGAATGGAAAGTACAAGAAACCCTTTTCAAACAGTTAGCAATTAAATCTACCTTATGATGTTGCTATAACTATACTGTTTATATAAATAATCAAGAGTATCATTTAAATATTTTTTAAAAAATCTTTTCTTTTATCATTGTCTTCTCATAACTTTAGAAAAGAAAGTTTGGCAACACAATACCACATTCAGAAACATTTGTTGTAATGCATTATTTTAATATCATACTTATGGAAAAATACCACTCACACACTCACATAAACAATCACACAAACAAACATATTGCATTATATTTAAGGTACAATATTTTAGTTCTCTTAGTAAACAGAGGTAATAAGCATTTATACTGCATTGAGTATCCTAGAGATACTCATACCTTTCTTCAGGAAATACTCTCCATTCATGTCAGATGTAGGTCCTTAGGTATGGACACATGATTTAGTCAATATTGTTATTAAATATGAATTCAGAGGAGGTGTTGGTTGCAGCTTTCATAGAATACATTTTCAAGCATTCTAAATATAAAAATAATGTTAATTTTGAAATTATTTGTTTTTTTAACTCCAAAGTTTTTGGTAACTCTGTCAAAAGAGGGAGAGAGATAGATAGATAGATAGAGAGAGAGAGAGAGAGAGAGAGAGAGAGAGAGAGAGAGAGAGAGAGAGGGGAGAGACAGAGAGAGACAGTGAGACAGAGAGACAGAAAGAGAGAGACAGAGAAGAGAGAGGGAGAGTTATATTTAAAGCAAAAAATAGATCCCTCTTTCTATCTAGAGTAGTATGGCTATTAAACATCAAACAGTCCCTTTGTAACTAATTTAATGCACAATTAAAGTTACAGAGAAAACTAGGAAATTATACCAGAATTCACAAGACAACTGTGGGTCCCATAAATGAGATGTTTCTATTTAAGAATGACACAAGGGAAAGTTTAAAATGGATTGTGAATTCATAGTCTAAGAAGTAAGGCAGTTTAGTATTCCATGTATGATGGAAAAGGTTTGCCTTTGAGTATACGGAATTTTGCTGAAATGAATTGTCATAGTCTGATAAAGGTGATAAATAATGATTTTAAAATTGACTACCCTTCTGAATATCTGAATCTTTCTCATCACTGTTGAATTAGGTGAGTCATTTTAAATCTATACTTGTTTCATGTCATAGGAAATGACCCATGAAGAACAATCCATAAATTAGAATTATAATGTCCTAATGGATTGGATTATCTCCTTGATTTTTACAGTACCTGAGTACAGATATAAGTTGATGAGTAACAAACATACTTGCACAGAATTAGAATGGCTGCATCTGCACACATAATAGAGTTTTATAAGAATTTACAGATATTTATAAAAAATATACACCATGTTCTGTAAAATCTAAGTTCAATACTTTATCTTATCACTTTTTATTAGAATAACCATATACTTATTAAGCTTTCCAAGTTTATCTATTATTATCTATGAAACATGTAAATAAATTATGATGAGATTGTAAGGTCATACATTTCTCTTTATAAAAATAAAACATGAAGAGATCTTTGTAACTTGATTGAATCAAACGTGCTTTTGTGGCTTGCAATGAAGAAGTGTCAGAACAAAAGGAAATAACTTTAGCCCAAAGAGGAAATGAGGGAAAACCTTGCAAACGTAGCCAAAGCTAGTGATAAGCTACCTATAAAGGGAACTGTATGGATAACATGCTGCAAAGACATGAGCTATGCTGAACATAACTCCAATTGCTCACTTCAGTGGGAGAGGAGATCTTCTTCAAGTGTTGGCTATGTGATGTCTGCAGTGAAATACTGGCCGTCTTAGTCTCAGGAAAAGCCCAGAGACACCGTTAGTCTGAAGCTCAGTCAGGGTGTTTGGATGAGACTATGATTCTTTCAGCAGATGTGTCAGCCTTCCACAGGGACTCCCTCCTGTTTCTGTGCCACCACAGAAGCAGCGGCCAGGCACATTTCAGAGGAAATCTCTTGTTGGAAACTGAACTACTCTGAGGATATGAGCAGTGGGGAATCATAAACTCCAAGGCTAAATTTAACCTAGTGATCAGCTACAGGTTCTGGAGGTAGGTGTCAAAAGATACCAAGAGGAAATTGCTGCCTGTTTCACGCAGGCAATGTCTAATTCATCTCAGATGCAGGAAAAAAAGAAACACCAACATCAATAGGTTACAGCAGATCTTATCAAGTGAACATTGTCATGGTGTTTAACAGACCTGAGCAAAAAGCCAGTAATAGAGTACGATAGGAGAGTGACCATAGATAGATAACAAAGGAGGCAAATTTCCAAGATGGTCACAGTATCGTCACTCTCCTGACATGAGACGAAAGCTTGGCAACTTAAAACAAAGGATTTATAAGCTGGTAACTCCCATGAATAGGACTCTGACTGATGGACTGGCTCAACAGTTTCAGTACTCGATCAGGACAAGTTACACAATAGTTCTTGGACAATCAAGCTCTCTATATTTATTTAAACTGACCAAATTCAAATTAGGAAAGGTAAGCTATCCATATACTTAAAAAGCCCAAACTCAGAAGACCATACTGGACTCTTTGGTTTTCTGAGTCAGGCTCTTGTTATGCAGTGTGTTTTTCCTCTTTATGTCTTTTGTGTACCTGTGGTTTCTAATCCCCAAATAACACTTTGCTTCAACTGTTGATTTTCTATGTTGCTTGAGATTTCTCTATGCTTTTGCCTTTTAATTCTTTAATTCTCAGAGAAATGGAACCTGACCAGGATAGCTAAATTGTAACATGTTGGGGTCACATCTAGGGATATTGTCTGAGCACTTTGTCATCAGTGGGTGGATAATGTCTGGGGCTACCTGCTGGTCTTTCCGTTCTGCAGATCTCAACAATTCTGAAGTTACAGATAAATGCTTGATGCCAACTCCATCACCCATCATGACAATTTGTATCCAAGAATCTGAAAAGGATGAAGACAGGTCTTCTCACTGTCGCAACTTTTCTTTTTTTTTTCCTGCATTTCCAAGTGAAGCCAGGAAATACCATCTAGCCAAACAATTAGCAATCTCAGGCACATGATTTATGGAGTTTTGATAGGGCAAATCTATTCAAACCATATTTGCTATGAAGGTAAGTGTGTCCAGCAGAAGACAATTGTACAGAAGTAAAGGAAACTACTAAAGTGACAGTTCTCACAGATATTTGTCCACTAGAGGTATAAACTACAGGGAAGGCAAGAGTCCACAGCTCAACTCACCCTTATCTTGCCTTGCATTTTCTCAACCGTTTAGAACCCGGAAAGAAAAGGGTCTGACACTCCATCTACTATTTTAAAATTTTCATTTGGAAATTTTATTTTGTTTTTGTTGGTTACACAATTTGCTTTGAATTATAACCAAACACTTTGTAGTATTTTTATGATGTTAGATTAATTTTTCTTAAAATTTAGCTTGTTTATTTGAAAAATTATATGTATTAACTCCTGAAGCTTATATTTGACAATTCCAACTGTTCTAATAGGATATAATGAGTATATTTACTGAATATGTACTTATTTAATGACCTACACCATGAAAATTATAAGAAATATATGTATATATTTTACATTGGTTTATATTTATGAAATATATTTAGGTTTTGCTCCAGAAAATTTAAACAGGTTCATCATACTCTCCTGTAAATGTAAAGCATGACTTTCAAGTTGATAGAATTTACAATCTCTATTAAATCAAACATTTGAGTGTATGGATGAGTTAATTGATAAAAACAAAAATCACGACTACTGTTGATGCTTCCAATTCATGTTTGGGTCCTGGCCTGAGGAAAAGTCAGAAAGCAAGTTTAATCCTGGCACTCCTGACTCTCTAATTTCTTACTTCATTCTCTTGGTTCCACGATGGACTATAACATTAAACTCTAAACCAATATAAACCCTACTTTCATTAAACTGATTTTATTTTACATATGCACACATGACTTTGCTATAAACAATTCTAGGAACAAGTGGGAGAAAACTTATAACTTATGCTAGTCTTCCTTATCATTTCATTCAATATGTAATATACCATTATTCAATTTATAGTATGTGATACAGCTTTGTTCTTTGCCACAAAATTCAGTTTTATGTTTATAATTTTCCTGTGTTATAATCTTCTTTTTGAAAATCAATCCTGATCTAATAACCTAGCAATATAAAATAGTTCATCAGTAAATATTAGTGTGTCAGAATCTCTTTGATATGCTAATTTGGAGCCTTTTCTCTAAGTACTCAGGAATGGAAGAGTAGCATCACATCATTTAGCTTTTTCTGTTTGTTTGTTTGTTTGTCTATTTGTTTCAGTGTCTTTAGATACCTCCATACTATCCCTTTGAGTCTAGACTAGTTTACATTCCTGTTTCAAGCATAAAATAGTTCAATGTTGTCAAAATCTCTATGTGCAAAAACTGCTATTTGTTTTCCTAATGACTGCTGCTTTGACAGAGGAAAAATGAAACTTCAGCAGATATGAAACTAATGAAATGAATAAAGAAATAAAAATGAACAGCTATAGCCATTTGATTTTCCACAAAAATGCCAAAATTATATACTAGAAAAATAGCGACTATGAGCAAATGGTGGTTAGCAAGACTAGATATGGTAACATAGAAGAACAAAACAAGATCTATGTCTCAAACCTTAAGAAATGATATGTCAGGCAGTGGTGGCACAGGCCTTTAATCACAGTACTTAAGAGGCAGAGGCAGGCAGATTTCTGATTTTGAAGCCAGCTTGATTTACAGAATGGGTTCCAGGACAGCCAGGACTACACAGAGAAACCCTGTTTGGAAAAACAAAAGAGAAAAGAAAAAAGGAAATGATATAAAACTTAAACTAAAGAACTACACAGATAAAGCATTTCAGTAGGTAGTAAGGACTTAACAAAATGGCATGTTATTAACATAGCATAAAATTCTGAGATTTAACACATGGGATGATATGATATTGTAGGATATGATGATATGATATAGTTAATATAGTATTTTAATAAAAAAATATGCTCAGCAAAATAAATGGTCACCAGAGTAAACAGGCAACATTGTGGAACTAGAAAACAGTTTCTTCTACATATCTATGATATAAAGAACTGAACAGAGAATACAAATAAGAAAAAACAAATCATGCAGTAAATAAATGTGCTTTAAAATCTGAAAGACATTTTAAAATAAGAAGTAAATATCCAAATAAATATTTTTTTTAAAAGTGGACAACTATTTTCATCAAAAGAAACCCACAAATGAATATTGTTTGGAATTCTATTCTTCATGTAATGGCCATTGTATCGAAAACAAATAGCAATAATTGGTGGCCAAGAGGTGGAGAGTGAGAAGTCCTTATTTTTGTACTAATAATACAGTGAGGAAGATGATGAATAAAAAGCAGAAGAAAAAGTAGTAGTAGAAGAAGAGGAAGATGCGGAGGAAAGGGGAAGAAAAGTAGAAAGAAAGAAGTGAGATAGAGAAGAGAAGGAGGAGCCTCTATGACCCAGCTACACCCATTCTTAGAAATATTGGACTAGTTCCACAGACATCCTCACCTACTTGTAATATTGCAAAATTGACAGCACTAGAAGTCATTATTGAAGCAAAATACACCAAGAAAAAGAGTTATGTTTTTTCCCCTCATTTTAAACTTAGATTTAAAGTGCGCATGTCTAGAAAGAGAAGCTGAAAGGAAAAAAAAAATCTTACTGGAGAGGGTAATGGTGGACAGTGGACGGTGATGAGAGTCACATGACAGGGAAACAGATGGGAAATATGTATGGCAGAAGGGACTGGAAAGAGGGATTCAACAGCAGTGGCAAAAGACAATTTATAGCACAGCATCATTACACATGTGAATACCCACACAAAACCCCATACTCCGTCTATACAAAATAAAGGTAGCATCATGTTTGCCTAAGAAGTGTTTGAATTATCCAGGAAAGTCATAAATTAGGAAATTATTTTGTGAACTTTTTACATACTTTGTCAACCTTTGTTCCTATATCTAAAGGTTTTCTGTTGGAAATTTACATACTATTATATAGCGGTCTATAACAATACAGCTTGATGGATCATGCCTCATACTGTGTCTCTAAACCACCTGTTAAAATTATCTATAGGAGAGATTCAGGAGTGTTTATGTCACTATCTCCAACTAATACAATTTATAAACAGTTCTGCTATTGGCAGTATCAAGCATAGTCTACTGTAAATGCATTGACTATTACAGGCATGTTTACCTCATTATGTTGAAGAAATTAGAATATTCACAGATGTGAAGGTATTTTAGAGTAACAATTCAAGAACCAAAATAATTATACCAGTGCAATATTATGAACTATTCACTAGGAGAAACAGATTGAGCAGATATTTAGCCTTGTTAACATTCTGTATCTCCCTCCCTCCCTTTCTCCTGATACAGAACTTTCTTTGAGAACCCCAGCTCCTGAATAACAAAATGTAGAATTATATTCATTATTAATTCCTAGGGTTTATAGATAGGCTTGTTCTCAACTAGGCTGTAACTTACTGACCTGGAAATTCTATTTTAAGTTATTGTTAGTTAATTCTCCATTTTAGCCCAAGTCAGTTTCTTTCTCTGCATCTCCCTGGCAAATTCTCCATTATTGGCTCTCTACCAGAGTTCCTATCTCTTCCTGGAAGTCCCACCTTCTACTTCCTGCCTTTGCCAAAGGCCATTTGAATTTTAATAAACCAATCATAAGATGAGAGAGGAAGTATTTACAAAACCCTGAGACAGGTTTACAATACTGACGTTTAGCGTATTGAAGTTTAGCCTGTAAACACACGTCTGCAGTTTCAGAATTCAGCATTTGTATAATACAGAGACAATCTTTACACAGCACATAAAAACAATACTTTAATGTCCTATTCATTTTTAGTAGTTCCCATTAGAATTAGGTCCTTCAAATACTGAAGTGGATGCTCACAGTCATTTATTGGATGGAACACAGGGCTAGAGAAAGTACCTAAGGAGCTAAAGGGGTTTGGAACCCTATAGGAGGAACAACAATATGAACTAACCAGTTACACCACCCCCCAGCCCAGAGCTTGTGTCTCTAGTTATATATGTAGCAGAGGATGGCCTAGTCGGCCATCAATGGAAGGAGAGGCCCTTGGTCTTGTGAAGATCATATGCCTCAGTACAGGGGAATGCCAGGGCCAGGAAGCCAGAGTGTGTGGATTGGGGAGCTGGGTAGGGGGGAGGGTATGGGGGCTTTCACAATAGCATTTGAAATATAAATGAAGAAAATATCTAATTAAAAAAATTAACCTAAACTGTAGTTTAGATTACTCTTGACAGTGTTGCAGAGTTAGTGTGGCAACATCCACCTGCTCAAAATATGAGGGACTCTGAGAAAAGCAGAGATGGTGTTAGAGCTATAGAGTGAAATCAAAGTCATCTTGTCAGGCACAATGCCATCTGGGAATATTTTTTCTTTGTTACATCCCCATGTGAATTTACAGGGAAAAAGCATGCCTTCACTTTAGGTAAGTTTGGCAGTATCTCAGCCATAAGGACACACCATTTGTAATCCCTGGCAAATAGATCTGTTCTCACTGTGTGAGTAGCTCTCTTCCATATGGGAACTGTGGTAAGGTAGATTCTGAAAGGAATTTTTTTTTCAATATTTTTAGTGAACTTTCCCAAGGAGAGCAGAGAATTAGCTAAGTGCTGGAACAGAACTGACTAGGAGAGACCAATGTTTCTGTAGTTTAGCTTCCTACTGGGGCACTGAGAACTTTTGCCATCACTGTTTGGAAGCCATTAACTTTGAAATGTAACACTCTTGGTAATGTTCAGCTTTTCTTGTCACCTTGACACAAACTACAGTTACCCTAGAAGAAGTAACATAGATAGAAAAATTACCTAGATCAGAAAGTACCATATGCCTTCAGAGAGGTGTTTTGTTGTTGTTGTTTTCTTTTTCTTTTTTCTTGTGGTTTGTGTTTTTTTTTTCTTTGTGTGTGTGTATGTGTGTGTGTGTGTGTGTGCGTTTGTGTTTCATCGAATTGTTTGATTTATTTTTATTATTTCTTAGTGATATGGAAGCCTAGACAGTGTAGGCTGTCTAATTTGGGGGAGTGTGTCTGGGCTCTGTATGAAACTGGTTGAATGTGAGCTCCAAGAGGGCCCTTCTATTTATGTTTGTGACTGAAGAGTCTTGGGTTCTGCCCTGCCGTCATTGACTGTTGGATTATTATCTAGCAAGTATGAGATCAAGTACACCCTTATCCCACTGTTTACTTTTGATTTTAGTGATTATCATGGCAGGATCAAGGAAACTAGAACATCTGGGTATGTAGAATTCAGAGATGAAGAATATAATAAAATGCCTTTAAAAGTAACTTAATAAATAGTATATAATTTTAGAATTTTTTTTAAATTAACTTATAAAAGTGACATAACCTCTGCTCTGACACCTGTTCTGGGTGAACGATAACATCTACCTGCATCTGCATCGTCATCCTTCTCTGTATTTTTATGATTTCAACTTTTTTACATTCAGTGTATAAATTGTAGTGTTAGAGAATTTTAGGTATGACTTGACTTGTTTCCCTAACACACAATATTCTAACTAATTTTAAGATTTCTGCAGAAACAAAATGCCTCTACTATTCCATGATTGTGTTAGTTTAGTTTTTTGTCAGTGGTGTCAAAGGATATGCTTCTGTTCTTGGCCTTCACAACAATCAGTGTGTTAAATTCTTTTAACAGTGTTCCACCTACCAGGTTCTGCAGATGAACTGAGAATTTAAATTTTGATCATTTCTTGAGTGTGTGTGTGTGTGCGTGTGTGTGTGTGTGTGTGTGTGTGTGTGTGTGTGTCTGTTTTATGCTGTACATTTGGAGGTCAAATGAAAACATTTCACCAGCTTTAGATTTTGCTCTTCCTAAGTAGAATCTATCATAATAAGAACATAATGATTAGAGATATAGGTAGTGTAACTTTTTCCCTTCAAGATAGTATGATTTTCTTTCTTTTCCCTTCCTAATTAGTTTGGCTAGTATATGATGAACTAAAGAAAATCTTTCAAAATTTCACCATCAAATATAATGTTCTCTGGACTAGTCATATAGACATTTGTTGTGCTGATGTAAAGTCCTTCTATAAATTACCGCTTTTAAATTTTTCACCCATGTACATTGAATTTGTAAATATTTTACCCTGTAACAATAGAGTTGAGCATATAAATTCCCCCTCATTCTATTTCTATTTTATTCTTTTATTATACAATATCTTGTATAAAACTCACATTGACACAACTGAAGCTCGTTTGAACATGATACTAAACTTGAATTTGTATTGTCCTGCTGAGGATATATGTATTGTATTTGCCAGAAATATTGAACATAAGTTTTAGTTTCTTATAATGTAATTCTCTTTCTTTCTAAGTAATATATTAACCTCTAAACAAGTTTCAGGATTATTGTCCTCTCTAATATTATAGAAGATTCTGAGAAAGATGCTGTGTCAACTGTATTAGGAAGAATTTGGGTACATTAATTATTATAGGGATATTTATTTAGTTGTTTGTTTAAACACTTTTTATTACAGATTCATTTTCTTCATGCACTGTCCATCTTTTTTATATTTCCAATATTTGATGTAAGAAGAATACAGATTACTAAATACATTCATTTCTGACATCTTTTACTGATTCATGTGGAAATACATTTATAGAAATTCTCACTGCCTTAAAGCTACATTCCCATTTTCATCTTAAAATTTACTTAAATATGTTCTTTTTTTTCTTACTCTGTTTAAGTTTTTGTTTATTTTTCTTTCTTTCAAAATTTAATCATTGAGTGTACAGGCATGTTCTATTATTTATCAGATGTCTTTATTTTTCTTTAAATGTTATTATTTACTTCAATATATTTAATTTATACATTGTTTCCTAAAAATAAAGTAGTATAAAGCTTATTTGAGATTACAATTGAACTGTTTATTTTATTTTATTTTATTTTATTTTATTTTATTTTATTTTATTTTATTTTATTTTGACAATGTTTGTATGACCCTTCCTGTCCTAGAACTCTCTTTGTAGACCAGGCAAGCCTTATACTCAGGGATCTGCTTGCCTCTACCTTCCAAGTTTAAAGGCATAGTGATATAACTCTGCCACTGTAAATCATTTTACAATGCTGGTTCTTAAGGTGGAGGCCATTCTATTCTCAATCACTCAATCCTGACTTGGCCTTCCAAATGATGGGATTATAGGACAACACCATTACATACAGACTAATTTATTTACTTTTCTTTCTCAGGGATATTCTTCTCTCATACAATCCATCTGAAGTGCAGTTTCTTCTCCCTTCGCTCATCCCAGCCCTTCCCCTAGATCCCTTCTCCCTCACATCAATTTCTCCTCTATTTTTCCTTCAAAGAGGAGTAGGCTTTCCAAGGATATCACCCAAACATGGCATAAAAATATACAATAAGATGAGACACAAACCCACATATCAAAGCTGGGCAAGGCAGCCTAGTAAAAGAAGTAACTGAAGAACAACTGAAGGAGTAACACACCTGCATTTCTGCATTTCTTGGGGCCCACAGGAAAACAACAAGCTAATAACCATAACACATAAGCAGAGGATCTAGCTCAGACCCATACGACCCTTGTGATTGTCACTTCAGCCTCTGTGAGCCTTTTTGAAACTTGCTTGGTTAATTCCATGGGACATATTCTCCTGATGTGCTCAGCCCTTCTGTATCATATAATTCATTCTTTTCTTCTGTGAATTTTCCTGAGCTCCAAGGAGAGGGACTTGATAGACACCTCCTTTTGGGCTTTCTCTCCTCTTAATATTTGATTCTGCTCACATCAGTGGATGAAAAAATCATATCTAATAACAATTGAGCTAATCACCTATCTATTGGTATAGAAGAACATCATTAGGAGTTATTTTATTGCTTTTTTTTTCTTTCTATTTTACATCTCTAGGCTGCCCAGCCTCTGGTTCCTGATTAACCATTAATGGGTCATCCTTGTAGTATCTTGGAGTTCCTACTGCACTGTTCCCACGTTGCACTCCACCCTGAAAATGCTCTTCAATTCCATCCATCTCATCCACACTCTCACTTCATTCCTCTCCTCTACATGACGCTTTCTTCTCCAATTCCCACCAGACCCCAGTTCACCTACAAAATCCATTCTATTTCCCTTTCCCAGGGAGATCCATGTTTCTGTATTTGAGTCATCCTTTTTGCTTGCCTTTCTGACTCTGTGGATTGTAGCATGATTATTTTCTTAGTTTATATGAACCAATAAATGAGTACATACCATGGTTTTATTTCTGAGTTATCTCACTAGGGATGATTTTATTTTTCTAGTTCCATCAATTTACCTGCCAGATTCAATAAGCCATTTTTTAAATAGCTGAGTAATACTCCTTTGTGCAAGTATTTTAAATTTTCTATATCCATTCATTAGTTGAAGGACATCTGGGCTGTTTTCACAACAGGCTATTATGACAAACATTGTTATGAACATAGTTGAGCAAGTGCCTTTGTTGTAGGATAGAGTGATTGAACTATATGACAAAGAGTGATATTGCTCATTTTTAATGTAAACATTTTAATAAATCATTTGTCCCATATTTCATAGGTTTGAAATTCAGTGTTTAATTTCTTTTTTGTTTCCTACATACTTTCTATTTTACTTTTTATCTTTATTGGTTTTACAACAATAAAGATAAAAAAATTGTCAACAAATTTAACACACATATATCTCTGACATTTTTGACATTCATTGTCATTCACTTCTGACATTTTTGACATTCATTATGTCATTCACTTCTGGTTTTATTACCTTAAACTAAAAAACAATACCTGATATATCTTCAACCTTCAAATTTTCAATTGTGAGTTTGATTTTGGTATGGATATGAATTTTATGGTTATCCAAGTATTGCAAGTAGTAATGATAGCCATAGAACCATTAACAAGGTAGGTCCTATAACTCCCAGGAATGCAAGTTTTTATAAAGAAAATGGTCTTTCATGAATTTCTATGGGGTACTATTGCTCCCCATATAGTCTCAGTGTAATGGCAGTTACAAGTTGTTTTTCCAAATGCTAAGATGCACCTATAAATTCCTTGTTAAGACATAAAGGTCATATTTTCTTGACCATGGACCAATAGACTCATGAGATAAGTGGGTCCCTTCACTCTATAAAGAAAATCTGTCTCAGTTGTGAACCCATAAGTGATTCCATCCAGCTTCATAATATAGTATCAAATTCATTGCAACTCAAATGGCCCCATTTAAACTCTATGGAGCACAAAACCAAACCAAACTGCACAAACTTGGAAAAGGGACTAGTTGGAGTTGTTGGCTGACAGGTAATAGAGGAAGATAAGAGAGACTAGGGAAGAATAACATTAGTTTTAAAAATTCAACTTAGTCTTTTTTTTTTTTTTAAATGAGAAAATGCACTGGTCTGCTATAGGATCTGTCTTCAAGAATGGTCCCAAGTGCACTTCTGAATCTATGTGTCTATATATGTGAATCACCTGTTAGGTTGACTTTTTCAAAAGAGCAATTTAAACTTAAACTTTAATATTCAATATGGGTATTCAGTCAGGAATATTTACCACTGATGGTAAAGTGTCAAAGTACAATATTAGGATCCAACACTGTATAATACCCTCATCTCTACATTGTGTTTTATGTGGGTATATAGTTGTGTTATTTTTGAAAATATTTATTTATTTATTTATTTTGGTTTTTGAGACAGGGTTTCTCTGTGTAGCTCTGGCTGTACTGGAACTCACTCTGTAGACAAGACTGGACTCGAACTCAGAAATCTGCCTGTACTGGGATTAAAGGTGTGTTCCATGATTACCCAGCGGAAATATATATTTATAAATTTTGCAATCTCTCAAACATCCATTTTCCTCAATGTAACAATCTTATTTGCAACCTTTTCAGTATTGATCTGAAGTCTATTTTATTAGATGCAAAAGAGGCCAATCTGTTCTCTTTTGTTTCCTTTTCATTAACTGCTATTATACTAAGTTTCAGTCTGTATATCTGTTAAGGTGATTTGCATATACTTTAGGAAGACTAGAGTTGTGTTTTATTGTCTCATTCACTCAACTGCTTTATGCTTATTGATTAGATAATTTAGACTCATTAAATCCAGATAATTAATGACATAATGACTCACTAATATCTATTTTTCTGCTTACTTTGAAAGTTTCTCATTACTCCTTACTTACTTTCTACATTTGGTCTTTTCTAATCAAATTTTTTTCGGGTGATAATTTTGATTCTTTAGTTTGATCTATTTGGTATTTTCTTGGTACTACAATTTTTAAAAATATTTCATTGCAATACTATTTAAACTTCTGATATTTATAAGCCTTAGTATTGATGTGTTGCTCTAAATTTGAAAAGTTTTCTCCTACTATTTGTTTATTTATGCTTTACATTAAATATTTTTCCTTTCTTTCACTAACTACTATTGGTCAAAATTCATCATTCTGATGAAATCTTTTATCAGAGAAGATTTTCTTCATTCATTTCATTCTTTTATTCCTTTCTCACAGTTTAATATTCAAGAGCTTCTATGTTAAGTTCACATTTTCTTTCTCTTCATTGGCTTGTTCTAAAGTTGCTGAGCACATTTACATTTTCTTTTCAGTGACAGATATAGTCTATTTATGATATACACACATATGTCTTATATAAGTATAAACATTATAAATTGATATTTATGTAACATTGCTTTTAAATTTGCATATTATTTTCTTTCATTATATAATTTCCTTGTAGTTTATTTTGATTTACTGATCTTCATTAAATTGTTTACTATTATTTGTGAAGCATCTTTTATATCTTCCTCTCCGGGGAATCAACTATTGAAATATTATTGTATCCTTTTGGTAGTATTTTATTACTTTGTTTTGTCTTTGATGCACTTGAGCAGAAGTCAACACATGTCAAAAGCAGAGTCTTTCTCTAGTATTTTAGGACAGGCTTTTTGGGAAATTCCAATATCATTTACTTTTACTCAAAATTTTAAACATTTTAGCTTCAGTCTTCTGAGAATATATTTCCTACTAGTATCTTTTGACATACTATTCTGATGTTAGATCACAGAGTGACTAAAAATGTTTCTAAAGTTAATATAAACCAAAATAGACATATTTATTGTGCCTGTGGAGAACATCATGGAACCAAGAGTCACAAATCAGGTGAAGAATCTTTAGATCCTCACATGTTCATCCTTTGCTATGTAAGGCTTTAGGGAAAATTGTATAATTTGAACTGGCAGAATATGACAGATATAGGCCTAGATTCCAGCCCCATTGAATTGAGTTTGAAATGAGTGTCTATGATGATAACTTTTCTACTGTTAGAGTTAGCATGTCAATCAAAAGCACCTGGGGCATGAGAAGATGGAGATTCTAAGATGTTTTAGTATTCAATTTTGATAGAAGGTACTGTTGTTTTTTGGGATAGGCCTAAACTAATTCATACACTGGATCTGGTTTCTGGGGATTCTGAAGGTGGTTAAACCTGTGTATGTGGGTCTATAGCTGTAGGTCAAAACAATGGCATCTTACCTAATTGTGGACAGACTTCCCTACTCATGGATCTGTGGGTACTGTTTGCTGGTACCAGTGATCAGTGTCTCTAACCTAAAGGCAGAATGATAGCAAAGAAATTTGCCTGGACTCTGTGGCACCAGTATTAAGCCATTGTATTTGGCTCACAAGAATAATCTTAATACATAGAATCATGACAGTGTGTACAACACTAGGTTCTATTGTGAAAGAAATGGAGTGGATGAATAGCCTGTATAACTGGACATAAGTACTGAACTCAAACTTGTGTATATAGATCATCACCTGGTAAGGGAGATAAGGAGAACTCATCTGGTATTGTTGGAGACCTATCATGTATATCAATATCAACAATATATATATATATATATTTCTACTATTTCTGTCTCTATTATCTTTATGTAATATCTATATCTATAGATATTTTCAGAGTGATTCTAGTAATCAGAGCTCTTAGTTAAATTCTGTTGACAGTCTAGTGTCTGGAGTGTCCAGTATGACCAATGAAATCAGTCAGATGGGAAGCTAGTTCAGAGAGCACATGCTTTCCACATGGATGGAGCCTTGAGCTGTTTCTTTTTGCTTGGTTGCAGAGTGGAGTTAAAAGCTCAGTAAACAGGCATGGCTTTAATTTTGCACCACACAGGGATGTTGATGTTGAATTTACTGTGGCATGCCCTTATAACAGGGAACAAACAAACAAATAAAACAAACAAGCCATACATTGCTCTAATGCTTTTTTTTTTTCTGTCTTCCAAGGATGGGTGGTGTTTGTTCTTATACTATCTTCACTTGGGTGACAGAAATGCAGTCCTTGAAACACTTTCCATTCCTTCCTCTTTAATACATCATTTATTATTCCGTTGCAATCTTTTACTTGATTTACTTGGGTCATCAATCTTTTACTTGATTTACTTGGGTCATATGAAAGGTTTTTTTTTTTTTTTTTTTTTTTTTTGGTTTTTCGAGACAGGGTTTCTCTGTGTAGCCCNGGCTGTCCTGGTACTCACTCTGTAGTCCAGGCTGGCCTTGAACTCAGAAATCCTCCTGCCTCTGCCTCCCAAGTGCTGGGATTAAATCTTTAAACAAATGTTTCTTCAGGGTAAAAATACTAAAATGTAAATTTCTGACATCTGTTCTGTGACATGGAATATTTACGAAAGTAAATAAATGCCCTTGTTTAAAAACTATAGCCAAGATGTATACATGGAGGTCTTTCTAATCCCATTTTTTGGAATAAAAATGATGACACAGAGAACTTATAAAGAATTATTAGTGATAAAACTAATATTTGCTGTGAAATTTAGTGTGCATGCTTTAAACATTCAAGTTTAATTAATCTTCAAAATGTCCCAAGCAGAACAATAATATATGAGCTAGAGGGAAAACTAACTCATCAACATAACTGGTTAATGAATGTTGTGTATAGAGACCATGATTGAACTGACTTTTATTTTATTTTATTTTTAAATTGGATATCTAATTTATTTACATTTCAAATGTTATACCTTTTCCCAGTTTCCCCTCTGCAAACCCCCTAATCCCATTCTCCCGTACTCTGCTTCTATGAGGGTGCTCTGCCACCCACTCACCCACACTCACCTCACCTCCCTAGCATTTACACTGAGACATCAAGCCTTCACAGGACCAAGGGTCTCCCCTCCCATTGATGTCAGATAAAGCCCCTTCAGCTCCTTGAGTCCTTCCCATAACTCTTCCATTGGGGTCCCTATACTCAATCAGATGGTTGGCTGTGAGCATCCACATCTGTATTGGTCAGGATCTGGCAGAGCTTCTCAGGAGACAGCTGTATCAGGCTCCTGTCAGCAAGCATTTTTTGGCATCAGCAATAGTGTCTGGGTTTGGTGTCTGCATGTGGGATGGATCCTGATTGGGGCAGTCTCTGGATGGCCTTTCCTTCAGTCTCTGATGACTGAAGGAAAATTTTTTTAATTTTTTTTATTTTTTTAAAAAAATTAAATTTAAATTTAAATTTAAATTTTTTTATTTAAATTTAAATTAAATTCAAAATTTTAAATTTAAATTAAATTTTTTTAATTTAAATTTTTAAATTTTTTAAAATTTAAATTTGCCTAAAGATGTGAAATTTAATCACAGCATTTTATGCTCAAAAAATTATAGAAAACACAATATTTGTTCAACAGACTTTTCTTCCACAATAATCCAGCAAATTTACTATGAAAGTTACCAAAAAAATTTCTCCAAACCTTTTAGTGAGCATATGCATTTAAATTTTTCATTTTTCCTTTTATTGAAAATAGGTGCTTTCCCATACAATATCTTGATTACAGTTTCCCCTTCACACTGCTCCTGCTCTATGGTTCTAGTCCCTATCTGTATCTCCTCGGAAAAAGATAGGGTTCTAAGAGACAAATACCAAGAATGACAACAACAACAAAAAAAAAATTGACAAAGAAAAACACATCACATCGAGAAAGACATGGCAACCCAGCAAAAGGAAAAGAGTTCTAAGAACAAACAAGAATCAGAGATGTTCACACACTTGAGTCCCATAAAAATGCTAAGCTGAAAGGTATGAGACATAAACAATCTGGTAAAGACCCTGTGTTTATTGTTTAAGTCTCTGTGGGTTCATCTGACTCTTTCTTCTTTCATTCAGAACAAGCCATGGCCTTATTTGCCTGATGGTCTCTGTCTCCTCTGGCTCTTGAGTTCTTAATCTCTCCTCTTCTGAGATGTTCCCTGAAGCTTAAAATACCCCAGATACAATTCACAGACCAGATGAAGCACAAGAAGAAGGAGGGCCAAAGCATGTATACTTTGATCCTTCTTTGAAGAGGGAACAAAGTACCCAAGGGAGGAGATACAGAGACAATGTGTGGAGCAGAGACTGAAGGAAAGACCATCCAGTGACTTCCCCCACCTGTGGGGTCACCAAACCCAGACACTATTGTTAATGCCAACAAGTGCTTGCTGAGCCTGATATAACTGTCTCCTGAGAGCTCAACCAGTGCCTGACAAATACAGAGGTGGATGCTCTCAGCAAACCATTGAACTGAGTACAAGGTCTCCAATGGAGGAGATAGAGAAAGGACTGAAGGAGCTGAAGGGGCTTACAGCCCCTAGGAAGAACAGCAATATGAACCAACCATTACCCCTCAGTACTCCCAGGGACTAAACCACCAAATAAACAGTACACATGGAAAGACCCATGGCTCCAGCTGTATATGTAGCAGAGGATGGCCTTGTTGGACACCAATGAGAGGAGAGTCCCTTGGTCCTAAGAAGACTCAATAACCCAGTTTTGGGAAATGCCAGGACATTGAAGTGGGAGTGGGTGGGTTGGTGAGCATAGGGAGAGGGGATGGGATAGGGGGTTTTCAGAGGGGAAATCAGGAAAGAGTATAACATTTGAAATGTAAATAAAGAAAGTATCTAAAATAAACAAAAACAAAATAACAAAAAACAAAACAAAACAGAATTAACTCACAAAAATCAGGAACACTACTATGCACAAATGACAAACAGACTGAGAAAGAAGTCAGGTAAACAACACTTTTCCGAAATCATTTAAAATATACTACCATCTTAAAATGTTCCATAAAACTTATTCTTTTATTTATAGATACTAATTCACAGAATGTGCCTATTTTTATTACTTTTACTTTTTTGACAGTCCAGTCATTACCCCTTTCCCGGTCTGCCCTCCCACAGTTCCTCATCCCATTCTTTCTTCAGTCTCCAAGATGTCCCCATCATCCCCACCAGACCTCCCCACTCCCTGAGGACCCAAATCCCACAAGTCTCTCAATCACACCGAGAATGTGCTTATTTTCTACAGTCCAGAATAGGTGGGTCAGGAAGTACGATGGAAGTATTTTCAAGTTTCCTCAGGTAGTGGAAAAGCATACTCTTCTTAGGTTTTTATAAAGCATTCAACATAATTTTATGAGAGGAGGTTTTTGTTTCTTTTTGTTTTATTTTTCCCACATAACCCAAATTCTAACCTGTCTTCTAAGGAACACTGCAATGTATGTATGTTTATACTTCTGTTTCACAAAGCTCACTGAATGAAGACAGAAAAAAAAATGATGTTATAGATTATATTTAGTCTTAATTTAGGTGTTCTTTTACTTCTGTTATTCAAGCAATTTAACAATATAAAATTTTCAAAAATGCTTATGATTTTATTGATATAGTCACATATTTATTCATATGAATGAACATCTTGCATTTTCTCACTAGGGAAGAAGTAAAAATTATAAAGAAATAACTTCAAGTGCATTAATTTCATTAAATAGTTTCATAACTAGATACTAGCTATGACCCTCCTTACTCCCACGAAGTACTCTTGACTTTCATCCCTTTTTCCAGTCCCAATGTCTGCCCACTATAGGTCTTGCAAATTGAATGATGTGCTCCACTTAGATGTCGAATTCTTTCCTCTGAACCTTTTTTGTAGGATTAACCTCATTTTTATGCTCAGCAAACTCTATGTCAGGAAAGAATTCCTCCTGAGCTTTATTATGCCTGGGGGCATGGATAATACCTTCAATGACCAAGGTGGTGACTTCAGCTAGAGAAGAATAATGGTACTTGACAATAGTGGCAGGATCTGAGAGGTCTTATTTAATTCTGGGGTCCACACATTCTAATATAAAGCATACTATTAAAATGCAGAATATGAATATTTATAGAAATATTTTTAAACAAAGGCAAAATTATTATGTTATATGGAATGAGTTATGTTGACTAAATTATCTCTCTAGTTGTCATGACAACCTTATACTTTTCCAACAATATGTAGACGATTAAATAATGAGCTAGATGGGATTTGAAAGTGTTCATTGAGACACATTCCATCAGAACTGTTTAAAAGGACCATAGAAGTGTCATGCTTCAACACATAACCTTCTATTCTTATGCTATTCCTAAGGATGATTAAAAAAAAACAAATAATTGAGGCAGTCCAGATTACCAACTTCGGTATTTCCCTTGTATATTGTTCATGTCAACATTTAGCTTTAAAGTGAGACCAATCACTGGAAACTGTGATGTTAATTGTCTGGCTCTTTTCATAAGTGACTGGCAGAATATCACTGCCACAGAGAACTGTGTTTCACGTGGTAACATTGTTTATTTGTTTGTTTGTATTTGGTTTTGGTTTTTGGTTTTTCGAAACAGGGTTTCTCTGTATAGCCCTGGCTGTCCTGGAACACACTCTGTAGACCAGACTGGCCTCGAACTCAGAAATCTGCCTGCCTCTGCCTCCCGAGTACTGGGATTAAACGAGTGCGCCACCACGCCCAGCACGTAGTAACATTTTAAACACTGAAAAGCATTCTTATAATTACACTCATTCATTTCATACAGGTTTTTCTCCTGTAATTATGAATGTAAAATATGTCCTATGTAATTTTCCTTAAAATAATAAGATCAACTTAAATTTGTCTCAAGAATACTGGCTGTTATACTAAAGAATGTAATTCCTGCTCTTCCTCAAGACCACGTGGAGCAGGCCTTGACTGGAGGTGCTGGGTCTGCCTCAACCAGGTCTAGGCAAGCTGAGCCTTCAGTTATCACTGGGCCCAAGTTGAATCCTACAAAGAAGGAGACACATGGGCCAGGCTGAAAGGCCCAAAACCAGAAGGGTGAAGGGACCGAACTAGTCAGATTTTTGCCTGCAGCTAGGGATGAGAATTTCAAGAGGCTGTCAAGTTGTGCTCTAAAAAGGGCAGCCAAGAGGAGGGCAGGGTCTGTTGAAGTCCATAAGCCAAATAAGTATCCTGGGGTCAAAACATTGCTTGAAGAGTTATCCAAAATAGCTGTTCAGGTTCGAGGTAAGAAGTGCCCAGCACCAATTCAGAAAAGTGAGGGGATGAGGAAGAAGACTGAGGAAGATGGTGTGGTGACCCAGAGGGATCTTCGATATGGCGGATGACTATGGAGCTGACTCTTAACTCTTGAGGATGAGAAGAAAAAGTTGTTGCCTATTGAAAGCTGTTCTGAAGCAGAGGGCCCGGGACACCACAGCTGTGGTCCAGTGGAGTGAAGAGGACACTGAAGAAGATGAAGATGAGGTTTTACCCCTGAGACCCACCCCAGAAAGGATAACTACGTAGAGAGGGATTTGCAGATTAATAGGGAAGATGAGGAGGGCAGCAGCTGGGGAGACAGATCAGGATGCCCAGGCTCCAAACCTGCAAAGAGAGTTCACAAGCTCACATTAATCTACAAATATTATCGTCAACTGTGACTTTTATCTTCCCGTTTGAACTATTTTATTCTAGAGAAGTCCCCCAAAATATACACAACTTCCTTAATGTAAAAGGCAATTTAGATTCTCAACCTGAAAGGATACAGCCACAACAGATTTCACTATGTTGGTTTATTTTACTTGTCTGGCAACTAAGTCATATTTACATAAAACTAAATAATTATTATTTTTTTGTTACAACTCATATGTCAGAAGACAAGGCTATGTTCTGGCATAAGGTAAAAGACTAGTGAAAACAAGTTAGGAGACATGAAAAGAAACATATGCAAATTTTGAGTGATAAATTTAAGAACATACTTGGTTACCAAATCCTGATATATTTTCTTTTTACTATTCTTTAATACTTTCTTTTACCAAACCAAAAAATAATAATAATAAAATAATAAAGTAAAACTTCTAATCCAAAATTCTAGCCTATTGATGAAAGAAGCGGACACCAAAGAATCCTGGTACCAGTCACTGGGGTCTTGGTGTGCTCACATATCATCTTAGTCAGATGATGCAAGTGATATGTGAAAATCAGACATGATGCCAGATGTGCTCTATAATTTTTTTTAAGCTAGAGTAAAATTATATACCAGTTACTCTTATTTGACATACTGAACACAGTTGACTTAATTGGCTAATATTTAAAGTTAATGAGGCACAGTATATTGACAGCTTTACCATTCAGTGTACCAGTTAGGTTTCCATTCAACAAATTGAAGCCATCTATAATCCTAGAAGGACCTCTATTTAGTGCATAAATTTCATGGATCATAATGGAAGCTAGATAAATTATAAATTAGTGAAGAATGAAAAATTAGAATAAAATAAACAATAAAAAACAATAAAAATCTCTTCTATTTTCTGCATAACAAATACAGAGAATTTCTTCCTACTTAGGCTAGATTGCCAGTATAATTTCCCCTAAATATGCAAATGCTTTCAGATATTTTATTAAAATGTTACTAATTTTTATTTCTTTTGTTAACTTTCTGAAGATTCTCTTATTCTTTATATTGCGCTATTTGTGATTTGCTTACCCAAAATACATGTCAATATTAAACAATATTATCAGCTTCCTATATTAATCTATATGATTTTTCCTTTCAGTACTCTAAATACTTCTGTTTATATAAGGTTGGGCCTTTCTACTCTCACTCGTAATTATCGCCTTCATTTTCAATAACTAGAAATATCAGGTGTATCTTTGGCCAGGGAAAGTATCATCTCAATGACAACGATATGGTTTTGACATCTAAATCATTTCCTTTTCTTCATTGACATGTTTAATCTGAATCTAAGTGTTCAGTGGGATCATGCTCCTATTATCTGATTCTTAAACACTGAACTTTGAAACAATGTCTTTGGTATGTTGTAATTTGTTCATAGATCCTTCATTAGAAATGTCCAAGTTCTTTAATTTGCACTAATTCTTATTTTACAAATTATTAATTTTATCATTACTAGTCTATAGAACTATATTTGTAAATTCTGTAAGAAGGTAATAATTATATTAAAATGGATATAAAGACAGGGATTAAATATTGCAAGTACCTATGTCCTTGCAATGCAAATTTTATGTAAATGTTAATCCTCCAACTATTCATGAATAATTCTTAAGTTTTAATTATGTTTTTCTGGAGACACACAAGTTCTATTAAACAATGTAGTTTGGCCTATTTTAAGGTTCCCTGAGGTTCTACTTGTGATATTATGGTGATTACTGAGTATCTTATATTATTTTCTAAATAATATTCTAAAGAATATATTATATATTATATTTAAACGATATATTTAAATACAATTACATCACTTCTTTTCCCTTTCTTTCCCTAACCCCTGCCCTGTCCTCCAAATTTATAGGCTTGTTTTTACATATGAATATAAATGTATAAGTATATAAATTTAACCAGATGACCCTTTTTCATTGTGCTTGTATGCATATGATTTCAGGGAACTATCCACCTAACTGGTTATCAAGTACCAAGTAATATAATTTCAGAATCTAAATACTTCCTTGCTTTCGTGAATTATAAACAGATATTTTCTAATCTAAGAATAAAATTTGCTAGGAAAACGTATTGAATAGTAAACACAAGTGTTAATGTTAGCATAATACCAAATTATCAATTAAAAATCCCATGAAAGCTACTTAATATTAGGTTTGTTTGTGTGGGACTATAATCAGAAACTCAGAAGCAGAATAGGATCGGGTGTTTAAGGCCAACATGAGCAAATTAGTGAAATACTATGTCAAAATACCAAGTAAGAAAAAAATGGCTGAAGGCATAGCTCAATGCTAACACGCTAGCCTATTGGGACTGAGCAAGGCCCTGTTGTAAATGCCTAGTATAGCCCAAAATATAAATAATGGATAAATAAAATGTTTGTATTAGTATTAGTCTGATAGTATGTGAACATACCTGAAGGAATCACAATTTTAATGATATTAATTAAAAAATTAATTTGTGAATGGTTTCAGACATTGGTGGTTAATTGTCCCTGTTTCTTTGATTGTTGCCTAAGTGAGAAACTGTGGTGAAGGTGTCTGTTCACCCCAGACCTTCTGGGATGCACAAAGAGAGAGAAGAAACCTTGGTTCAAGTATCTTCATCAAGGTTATATCCCAATGTCTCCTCTTGATTTGGAGCCATTGTAAAAGTGTTACATCACCTCTCTTCTAGACAGCATCACAGCTGAGTCAAGTATTCAGTACATGTTAATTCAGAAACTAGTTAAGATTCACTGAAGGCAGTCAAAATGTACTAGATCCCCTACAATTAGTATACATAAACATAAACCCAAGCTTTCAGTAGCTCAGAACAAAAGTTCATTGTACTTTCTTAGACTGTACTTTTAATCTTTAAAACCTCTCTATGCTTGCCGAGAAAGAGGATGCTCCAGCCTATTAAATATCCTCGGCTGCAGAAATTGTGCAAGGAAAGAGATGCCAGTTTCTATGGTAAGTAAATGTTTTGATGATGTTGGGTTTTATATGAACTCTGTGATCCTGGAGATACTGAGGGTGGGAAAGAAAGTACGTTGAAGAAAATTTCTATTCTTCGTGTTCCAAAAAAAAACCCAGCATACTGGTATAAATTAGACTGAGACACGCTGCCCTAGTTAAGCTGCTCTCCTCCTAAGCTTCTGACCTTTGGCCCATCCTCAGCGTGAGTCAAAATAAAGCACCTCCTTGAAAAAATACCAAGAAGAACAGAAGGATCAGAGATAAAGGGTTTAATATGCCACTCTGTCTCATCCCATTTCTTGTTTCAAACCCTGCTTGCTCTCTGAATAAGAAGAACCAACTAAATCACCAGTTAGTAAAACTATTAGATACTTGCAGATCTACCAGTTTGAATTTTCTGTTAGTTGCAGCAATCTCCCTCTAATATTGTCAACGTCCCCATTGCCTAACCCTGGCAACTCTGAATCAAGTTCTTTGCAACCAAAATTTTAGTAGAGATAATCATGATCAACTCTGCTTACATCTCTTTGTTTTTTAAAATCAGCACAGGCTGTTATTGACTTTAAGATAAAAATGTCATGCCAATGGTGATGAGAGGATGAAATGAAATAATTGTACCCAGATGCAACTGGAACCAAATACATGAACAAAGTACTTAAGAACAGGCAAAGGAACTAGTGACATGACTCAGTGAATAAAATTTCCTGCTGCCAAGTCCATGCATCTATTCTATACTCTGGACTCACATGGAAGAGTGATTGAGTACTGTAGTTGTCCTCTAACTGAAACATGTAAAACATGGTTCAAAAATACCACACATACACACACACACACACACACACACACACACACACACACACACACACACACACAAACAAACAAACACACACACAAGCAGACAAACACATACATAAACACACCACACATGCAGGCACCCACACACTAAAATACGTGAATTAAAGTAAAAATAAAGAAAAGATTAAACAATGGTTCCTTGGTTTCACAGAATTATAATAATCAGTACAGATTTTTATGCACACTGGATTCTATTCTCCTTTTATTCTGATATCATCCTAAATTTCATTCCTTTTTCCCTACATATTGTTCATGATGCTTTTGACATTAAAGTTTTATTAGGCTATAGGATGTGATTTTACAGTTATTTAAATTATATTTTCTATAGAAACTTGACCATCCCTTCAGAATGAAATTAATATGATAATACACATTCATTCATTTTTATGATTCACATGTTTATATTTTAATCATTAATCAATAATATGTTAGAAAGGAATTATCAATCTGAAGGGATATTTTTAGTATCTTTTCTCTCATTTTCTTTCTTTCCTTCTTTTTTAACATTCTGGACACAAAGATATTCTCCTTTTCCATTTTATACTTTTATAATGTTATGAAACAGTATCTTTCACTGGAACAATGAATGAATAGAGTTGATGTATGTGGAAGTCACAGACAAAATTATTACATTGTAGTCTGTAAATGTTTTGGTGAACTTGCATTTAAATTATTATATTGGAGAATTAGGTAGAAGATTAAAAAATGACTAATTTATAGTCTGTGGTAAAATTTTCTGAATGTAAAATATCAAGCAGGTTCAAAATAAACAGGAAACAAAGGTGTATGGGTTATGTAAATTTTACAGTAATATTGTCAGAGCTTTCTTAACCATAAAGTAAACAGTGTACATGAATAAAGAAACATTACTATATTTTAGGTGTGATAAAATATACCAGGGCTCAATTATGCCACTAGATGGAGCATTTAGCACTATGGAAATTTTTAATGATTCTTCAATATATTTGAGATTTATAATGAATCCAAGGAGTTACAAAAACCAACATTCTCCTAAAATTTGGGAAATTAATCATCACACATATAGTATTTTATACCAAAAACTTACTTTATGACCATAATAGCTGATAAATTGTGAGATGAGACTTTTAATAAGAAAATAATTCTGGACTAGAGTAGTGGCTTTAAGTATTCTTTTTGAAGGACCTCTGTGCTATTCTCTGTTCTGGTGGGATGAATTTAGAATTCCCCCTACAATGTGTAGGATTCCCTTTGAACAGACTGACCACAATACTTCATCATTTTATAAAAGGATTCTAAGTGTTAAAATATATTTACACTGATGATCAGACTTCACACATTTGTGACCATACACATTTAAATATTTCCTTGTTTTCCACTGTACAACACTTCAAAATCAAGATAGATTCCTTTGCTAAGGGAGAAAACTAATGTATGACTGAATGCCTTTCCAGTGTTGTGCCTAATTTTCTTACAAAAGGTGTACTGCTGATTAGAACAGAACAAATAAGTGATTTTCAATAATGATAATGTAACCTATTTGGTTGGTACTAAAATTCAGATGAAATGAGAAGGAGGAAGAGGAGAAGGAGGATGGAAGGAGAAGGAGGAGGGGAAGGAGGAGAAAGAAGAAGAAGAAGAAGAAGAAGAAGAAGAAGAA
>NC_034594.1:9002391-9009430 GCF_900095145.1 Mus pahari | reverse complement strand
GAAGAAGAAGAAGAAGAAGAAGAAGAAGAAGAAGAAGAAGAAGAAGAAGAAGAAGAAGAAGAAGAAGAAGAAGAAGAAGAAGAAGAAGTAGTTATAAATTAATGAGAGCTGAGAGTAATGGCTCTTACACTGTCAAAGTATATGTATGACCAGTAAAATCAGGCCACTATAAAAAGGGGTCTCAGCCTGAGATGGTGAAGGAGCAGCTTTTAATAATCCTTGGGTGAGAGGAAGTCTAAGGGTACCATCCAAAAGTGAACAAAACAAGATTCTTCATCATTCATAAAAGGCTTATTTCCTTCCATTATCTTCTGGTTAATGGAGAAAAATAAATGTAAAGAATGTGTAAAAGCTGCCTTCTGTTCTGATTAATTTATGTATTTCCCACTTTTAAGTCCTGTCTTCCTGCTGTTCTATTGTCCAGTTGGCAAAATGAAACATACCAATTCTGCTATAGAATACTGTTTTGAGTTGACTGATATTGGTACAGCGAGAAACCATCAGATGAGTGACTATATGAAGTCTTCAAATTCTGCTTCATCAGCTCATTGACCTATGTATAATCCTGACCTTTCTAATCATTACAGGCATGCAAGTGTATGAGAAATTTACCTATAAACGTAAATAAACATAAGAATAAGAAAACAAAAACTCAAGGAAAAGCTAGGAATGTAGCTCAATTGGTGGAATATTTGCATAGCATACAAGAAGCATTGGCTTTGATCCCTACTACTACAGAAAAATCAGTAGTGTGGTGCATCCCTCTAACCCCAGCCAGTGGGATGCAAAGGCAGGAGGGTGGGGATGTCAAGGTTATTTTTAACTACATAGTATGATTCTGGTCAGCTAGGCTGTCTTAAAAACATAAAAGTCAAGAAATTATAAATCTGTTAATTAAATATCCATAACCATTTTTCACTGTAGTGCATGAATATATGTGAATATACATGCATATACAAGTATATAAATCATTTTATGATGCATTTACTGTCTATTTAAAAGAATAAAGGAAAAAAATATTGCAATAAAAAGAAATAATCATTAAAAAATTCTCAGACAAGACAGAATAAAAACTGTCAAGCGTATAAAAAACATTATGAATGGGTTATTATATGGAAAAATATTAACCAGAAAAATTATATAAATTTAGGAATTCTTTTATGAAAACAGGTATCTACTAAGAACAAATATTATCCTATGCTATAATATGTTTTGTATTTTTCATTGTAAATCTGAAAATTTTACTATATAGGAACACAGTTTTCATAAAAATTTACTATCTATAGATTAAGATTAATTGAAAATGTTAATATAAATTTAATAAGTAGCAGCTGTAATAAAAGTTTAATAGCTATCTTAAGAATGTTTATATATTATACAATTTAATAAGATCATTTCGAATGACTTTTAGAATTAATTTTGTGATTATTTTTATCAACATTAAATCTATTTTCACTTTTGTAGTTATTTAATACCTTCCAGAGCAGGCTCACAAAAGACATGTTTGTTGTTGTAGGCACAGACAAGAATCTAGGGGTCACAAGGCAAGATTTCAATGTTTTTCCCAATTCTAACAAAGAATTGGACCAGGGATGAGTGGGTAGGGAGAAAAATACAATCCATTTACTTGCTAGACTAAAATTGAGTCAGTGAGCTGGGAAGCACCTGGTGCTTCAAGGCTCAGGAAAGTGAAGTGGCTATGAAAATGTCCCTCATATAACATCTAAAGGTCAAAGGGCTTCCTTTCCCTATGCTGTGCTTTTATAAGAAACCTCCATTGTCAAGGTGTTGCCTAGCTTCAGCCTCAAAGCAGGCTTTTGCAGACCTCTATTGCCACTAGCACAGGACCACCTGGGGTGGTTGGTCCCTTCTGACCTGCCAAGCGGGCTCTACTGTTGGCACCTGCCATTGCTCTTGAAAACAGTTCACCTTTCAAAGAAGACACCACTGCCTGCTGAGAAGAATTTTAGATGTTCCAGAGACAACATTCTCAAGATCTGCCTACAGGCTCTCACCTGTATGAGAGGCCCCAATAACCAGATGTTGGGGGATGGACCTTCCCCCTCTTTATAAACGCTGAAATTTATTAAATTGTGGGCTTTGATCAGTACACTTTTGTCTTAGCCACATTTCCTTTCTCGCCATCTTTTCCCTTACAGCTCCAGCATGCCTTTCAGGACGGACCCGGTTCGAGTGTGGCTGCTGGCGGTCCCACTCATCAAGGTGACCATTTTACCCTTCTGCCAATTTTTCATTCATATGACAATCTTGATACCTCTCCTCTGCCTGATTTTCCTACTTCACCTTGATATTAAAATGGTTAGAATTGATTGTACTTATGTATTTAGGATATGTGTTGTGTGTATTTTATAGGTATGTATGTTTGTATGTATGTAACAATAATTTAAAAAAATGCCAGAAGCCAAGAGGTTAGAAGAGAGTATAGAAGGTTAATGGAAGGCATTGAAAGATGGAAAAAGAATGGGGAGAATAATGTAACTGCATTTTAATTTTAAAAATTATTATTGTATTGATTCAAGTCAATCACCACTATCAAATTATGATGGAAAATTTGATTTTTAGATATATAATCAGTAAAAATCATTCAGTTACAGACACATGACTATTGATCATTGAAACATGAAGACGCTTTCTTTTTATTTATTGCTGTTTCATACAGTACACCCTAACTGCAGCCTTCCTCAACTCAATCCTTCCAGTTTGTCCCTCATCTCCCCACTCCTCCATATTCAGAGCTCCTCCATTTCTCTTTAGAAAAGAGCAGGCCTCCCAGGGATATCACTTGAACATGGCATAACAAGATACAATATGACTAGGTAAAACCCCTCATGTCAAGCCTGGACTAGGCACATGTGAGCACAATGTGGAAGTAAAATTCCACTGATGTTTGTCTTATCCCTCCTTTCATCTGCGTTTCATGTTGCTGTGATGAAATACTTTGAGAAAAATAATGCATTGGAAAACGGTTTCCTTATATCTTAGTTCCAGATTGTCATTCATTATCGCAGAAAACTCACAGTGGCAGGAGATCCGGATAGTTGATCACACTGGGTTCATATTCATGAACCAGAAAGCAATGGCTGCATGTATGCTGAGGTTCATATCACTTTCTCCATGTTTTATAGTACATCATACCTGATAAGGAATGGTCCAGACAACAATTAAAATAAGACGTCTTAAATCACTTAATACAATCAAGATTCCATCCCACAGATAACCCAAAGGCCCATCCATCCACCAAGTAATTCTCAATCCTGTCAAGATAACTATTAGGTATAAATTTTATAGTAATAATGAGGTCAAAGATAAGCCAAATAGGAACAGAAATGCAGTGAAATAAAATTGATACTGGAGGTAAGACCGCTGGTTTACTTAGATTAGATATAGATACCTGTATTATTCTGAAGATAAACAAACAGTAGACATTTTGATTTGCTGCCTGAATGTATCTCAAGATTCTAATTGTAACTCTTGTCAATATAAAATGGACAATAATGTAATCTCACACTTTTATGAGAGTAGTGTTCAGTAACAGATTTCTCTGGAAATTCAGAAATAGTAGGAGTTGTTATAGGAAATCAATTTTAATATTGCCCCTTTAAACTGTTCCCCTATCAGTTTTAAATTTAGTGTTGTCTACAGAACCCAGGTTTTCCCAGATAGAGTTAATATTACAATCTTCATCTGTTATTCCAGCCCTTTGAAAATATAAGTAAAAGAAAAAAAACGTGTTTTATAATTTTGGCTAATAAAACACAACACAGGTTTGACTTGGAATCCACAGGGTACTGAATTCACAGACCCTTGAAATGTATAGTGAACTCTCTGGTATATGAATGGGAAAATATTTTCAAGCAGCTATGTATCATCTCTTATAATTTATAGTAAACATCTATCATAATAACTAAGAAATATACAAAGCTACTCTAATAATTGTTATAGTGAAATATTTAGGGAAACATCACAATTGTAATACATGAAACTGGGCAACAAAGAATATATTTTTTCTAATTAGTTTTGATCTGAATTCACAGCTATGGAACCTATGTGCTCACACCTCAAAATGAATTGATGTGCTGTTTTATGAAGTATACAACAGAGTAGCATAGCAGAAATGAAGAAAGGGTTGCAAATGTAGATTGCCTAGGTAGTGTTAAATGCTAGGAAGTTCTGACAATACAAAGGTGATATATTACCAATTCACTTCAAAATATTTAAGAATAAACCAACCATATATTAGTTATAAAATCTGACCATGACATAGAATTAGGTAAATAATTATAGTGCATATGTATTTATGTCAATGTACAATAAGATTATGAAGATTAGATTCTTTTCTCATATATAATGAAAAATACATCCATCAAACATATTCTCAGACAAAGCTGAATGCACAGAAGCTTGACTTCTTTTCTTTCTAAAGACAAGATCCATACTTAAACTTCCCCCCAAAAATGTAGAAACAAAATAAATCCCATAGAAAGAACTCTAGAAATAGAAGTTATTAAATATGCACAGTTTTAATCTGCCTATGATTAGGCCATCACTCATTGAGTATCTGACATATCAATTCATGACCTCATTTTGGATTTTAAAATTGTGAACTGATCATTTAAAATTTTATTATTTGTTCATTTCAAGAATTATTTAAACTATGAACAAGAACAAAGGAAAATATATAGCCAATATAGATATCTGAACATTGACAATTAATGAAATAACAAACATGATTTGTCTTAGCGAGTAGAGAATTCATTATTAGTATGTCTTCCATCAATAAAACAGACTTCTTTAGTTGCTACTTTGAATTAAAAAGTAATTTGTCTTTGAGAATGTCACTGAAAACTGATAGGAAACTAAATAAATAGCTAATACTGGATCAAGTCTCCTAAAGAGTGTGTTACTCACTTCCTTGATATAATTGTCTTTTTATAGCTGCTATGATCATTCATGTAAATACATATTTAGGGAAACATCCAAAGCATATTATTCAACCAGTGGAGCATGACTGCTCCAGAGAATTGGCTGTGAGCTGCTTGCAGCACTTGTCACCAAAACCTGTTAATTCACAAATGCAGCCGCCGTCACTCCTACCTGTAAATATCTACTGCTCATTATTTCTCCTCATTATTTCAAAGAGAAGTCAATTCTGTGTGGAACTGCTTATTAGACTTGTTTGAAGAAAAAAAAAAGGTTATCATGAAAGAAATGAGATGTCTCCAGTAATGACATTTTCAAAAGGAACATACTAATTTAAATACCTGTCTTTAAGAAATATGAGGAAATACTCAACAGCACTAAGGCAAGATGCACTTAATATCTCATTTTTAGAAAGAAAAAGACATATAATTTGAAATAAGTGCTCTTGCATATCTTCTGTTCAATATTGCTATAATTTAAACTAAAAATTACAGATGTAGCACTTAGCCAGACTCTGCAAATCTATAATGTTAATGAGCATCAGCTGCACATACATATGGCAGACATTCAGAGTCAAATACTATTGGGGAAGATCATTATTTTTGTCTTTTCTTTATAAAAAGTCTAGCTCTGGATAAAAGAAGTGGGGATAGAACTAGAGACATTGATTGACTAATTTCTAAATTGCAAAAGATATATCACAAGAATTTTCATGTACTGTCTATATTTTCCCCACTGTCTATTCAGGATAATGAATGAAAATGTATTCTAGAATGTTGCTCATTATATGATTGAAATACATGATATATAATTAGATGATAAATGATGGAAAGACAGATAGGCAGAGTTAACTACATAGTTTAATAGCTTATTTTTAGTTCCTTGTTTCCAGCTGAGAACAGTAGATTAATACACATTAAACTATAAAGTGAATGTGAAAGAAGAGAATGCATTATGGTGAAAATGTTTTAAATTCTAAAATATGAATTGAATTTTGGGTGACATATAATAACTTCAACTTTTACATGAACTCCTACATGACTCAAAAGCATCTATCTTTATTCATGCTATAGTAGTACAATGGGTTTCCAGTGTTCACTAATAACAAAACCTGGTCCAATACTATCTTTTAGAGACATCCACTCACATTTATAGAGGGACATCTCTTCATGGATAACAAAGGAATTTCAATGCTGGTGATATTAGTGAGCACTCTCTTTCGAGAATCCTAACTCAAACTTATTGCCAGAAGAAACATTTCTTCCAGCAAATTTAGTATTCTAAGTTCTACAGATTTGCACTTCACATGAAATGATTCTAGTACTTTGAGATCTCTCTCTCTATGAAAGGAAGAGTGAGTGTCTTAGTTAGGATTTTACTGCAGTGAAAAGACACCATGACCAAGGCAACTCAATGAAGGGCATTATTTAATTGTGGCTGGCTGACAAATTCAGAAGTTCAGACATTATCTTCAAGGCAGGAGCATGGCAGCATACAGACAGGCATGGTGCAGGAGGAGTTAAGAGTTCTAAATCTTTATCAAAAGGCTTTTAGCAGAATACTGGTTTCCAGTCAGCTAGGAAGAGAGTCTTGAAGCCCACACCCACAATGACACACCTACTCCAACAAGGCCACACCTATTCCAACAAGGCCACACCTTCTAATAGTGCCACTCCATGTGCCAAGCCCATACAAAGCATCACGAGTAAAAGTATTAGTTTTAATGTTGGGAACTCTGAAAATCTTTCTAGTGAAAAGATAATGGTTAGTATAAATTACACAGCTTGCATACTTCAAGGTGTCTGTGTTACATCACAGTACTATATCCCAGATGGAAGGACTTTAATTTTATTCAAGGATATGCCCTATTATGATTACAACAAAATTGTTGTATATCATTGCAATAAAAGAGAGAGAGAGACAGAGAGACAGAGAGACAGAGAGACAGACAGAGACAGAGACAGACAGAGACAGAGAGAGGCAAAGAAAGGAAGGAAGGAAGAAAGGAAGGAAGGAAGGAAGGAAGGAAGGAAGGAAGGAAGGAAGGAAGGAAGGATGAGAAGGAAAGGAAGAAAGAAAGAGAAGGAAAGAAAAGAGA
>NC_034594.1:8996278-9000016 GCF_900095145.1 Mus pahari | reverse complement strand
ACAAGCCATTGGTGTTCTGTTGAGGAATTTTTTCCCTGTGCCCATATCTTCGAGGTTTTTCCCCACTTTCTCCTCTATCAATTTCAGAGGTTAAATGTAATGTGTTGGTAAATACAGGTATATTTTCCAAATGTTTGTTTCTACAACTTTAACTTGTGCTCATTAAAATAATAGACCTTACCTCAGTTTTCAACTCTGATATCGAAAACACAAATCACTTTTGTGCAGAATATTCATTGTGAACAACAACAACAACAACAACAACAAAACCCATATTTTTTCTATTTTGCATTTTACAGTCTAACTTGCTATTGTTTTAAAAAGAATTTTGCAGTCCTAAAACTTTGAGACATAAGAGCATGCTTGGAGGTAGTGACAGTGAACATTAATTCTTTTGTGAGAGGGTAGTGACATGCCATCACTGATTTCACAACCAAAATCAAAACATGTCCTTTTTTCTTATGCAGTTGACACTGGTAGGACACTTGGGGCCACACATAAGGTATATACCTTTCTAGTAGCCAATAGAATTTTAACTTCAATACATTTTTATGTCAGAAGTGAAATTTTTTTCTTTGCAATATTATTTGAAGAAAAAAGTGTTTCACTACATGATAATTGGTTTGACACTTTCATTTACCATTCCCACAAACGCAACAAGCTCTGTATGTTCTTACAGATGGAGTGTTGAATGTGAACTCCATCTTGTGAGAAGACTTTGCTTTTCCTCAGGAAATGCAGAATGTCTGTCTAGCTTCCATGAATTCATGTCTCAAACTTGGAGTGTCCCCTGGAAAAAGAGGCAGCTCTTTTTCTCTAAGTTACTTCACATTCTCTAGAATTCATTGACAATGCAAAGATATACCTCAGTTCTTTAGGTTGGCTTGACCCCCTTCCTAATTCTCTTCTTTATATTACCTTCAAAGTTCCACCAGTAAATGACTGGATGGAGAACCATTGTCATAACTGATCTAACAGATGCATCCTCAAGCACACAATTTTTCTTTATAACATATTTTATTCAAGTTTTGCAGGGCCCGCCCTATACTGTGCTTAATTTGTGGGACAGTCAGTCAGATTAGAGAAGCAATGCTTTATGGTTGTAGCAGTGATCTCGACATACAAGCCTTCTGATTTCCAAGGAATTGCCATGTGAAACTCCCTGGCCTGTGAGAATTCTAAACCCAAAAGTCAATGTCTTTTTTTCACTCTATGTTCAAGTATCTATATAGTAAATATTACTAAATTAAATGTTTGTCAATGAATAAATATTTTACATGTTCTCATTTAACCCTTTTAATAGAAAAAAATAACTTATTTTCCCCCTGAATTAAGGTAAAATATAAAAGATATAGCAAAATTATTACTGGGAATTCAAAGTTAACAGTCACAAATAATAGAAAATGTTACTGAATCTAGTCCTGGCAGTCCTACAACTAACCCTCAAGAAACTGGAAGCCCCAGGAAGTGAAGAAGTCTGGTGGGGTAAGAGGAGGGGGGCATCCTTGTGGAGACAGGATTGGGAGGAGGTAAAGAACATGTACCAGTCAGAGGGTAGACCAGGGGGTGGATAAAATCTGGAGTGTAAAATAATAGATAACATTTAAAAAAAGAGAAAATGTTGAACACAAATTGATCTCAGAAACTCCCTCTCAAGCAAAAGATTTGAAAAGAATGAAAAGATGTATAAAATGACAGGGATGGTCTTAGGTCAAGCTGATGAGGTATTTTTGCTTGGTAAATGAATGAATGAATGAATGAATGAATGAATGAATGAATGAAACACAAGCAATTACCTCTTATAGCTTATGCAGAGCTGAAAATTCTATTCACACTGCTTTCCCCACTTGGCTAATTTTGAATTTTCTGTGTAACTAATATTGTTATTTAATAAATACCATTTTATTACATAGTACAAATGTGTAATTTTTATTTACATATATACCATAGTAAACTCTACTACTTTATTTCATCATTTAATACAATATATTTTTTTATACAAATCAAAGGCTTAAATTTAGTAAATCCAAAGAAACATCATGATTTTTAAATTCTCTTCCAATTTATAGTCAGATTAAAAGTTACCATAGAACAGCCATAAGTTATAGTTCAAAGCCGCTCTCTTATAAAACTGAAAACTTCTCTCTAGATGTCTACTGGAAGTCGTGGCTGTCTCTTCTTCATCAATACAGAGTCTTTAATAAAACTGAAGTCAACTTTTGATGAATACTATTCTAGTACAAGGCAAAGAGTCACTTCCATTCTGTTTCCAGGGGTTTTAGAGACATGCGTAGTTGAAAATTGAATGATAATTTTCTGAAAAAGCTTTCTGGCTTAAGAAGATACAAAATGCAAAGGAGAATGATGCTTGGAACTTTGACAGCCAATCTTCAGATCCCTGTTGGAGCCTACGGTGACTCCCGTTGCTTCTATTTTATTCTGAGATGTTCTGTCCTAGTTTTCTCTATCCACCTCTTTCCTTGGGGAGTAGGTAAGAAATTATTGCTAATGGTAGACCCAGTGGGTACCTATATGCAGTTTATTTTACCTTTTTGTTTCAGTCAATAGTTTTGGTAATACTGTCTTTTCCTTTAATTTCTATTTTTATCATTGTGGACTTTGCCTTGAATACTGTACATTTCAGCAATGTGCTTTCTGTTGATGTTCTATTTTGTTATTCTGAGACAGGGTCTGGAAATCCAGCCTAGGCCGATCTGAAACTAAACAGTCCAGGATGCTTTCAAACTTGTGGCAAACCCTCCTGAATCAGCCTACCAAAGCCAGATTTAAACATATGGATCACAATGGTTGGCATTTTAGTCACTTTTTAACACCTAAACTTTTTTTTAAAGCATCATAAAAATCTGGTTCAATGTAATCCTTATGCTAGGCCCAATTTGTCTTTCAAGTACAGTGACCCTGACTCACAGGGTTACTGAACTTCAGACCAGAGGATCATGGAAATTAGAAATGGAACCCTTAATCTTTAGGAGGCATCTCACTCCCCATGTTCTCTCTGTTTCAACTGAAAAATAAACTTTTGAAAATAAAAATATAATTGATATTTTTGCTGTGCCATCTGTCTTTAATATTCTGCATTGCATAGTATATATGTATCTATGCAAAGCCCAGGGTTCTTAATAGTTTAATAATGTTGACTCGAGTTGCAGAAAAAATTCATTAAAAGAAAATACCTTAAGAAAACTAAAATTACTATATAAAGAACAAAAAAAAAACTGTAGACTTTCCTTTGTGTGAGATACGCAGGTCATTTTGGCAAAAATCAGTGTCTTTGTGTTGAACAGAAGTAGTCTATTCTCATTAAACTCCTTTACCAAAACACAAAATGAGGTGAAATGAGGTCCCTCCCAGAACTCAGAACAGCACATTTTTGAGCAAGTGGTTACATGCCTATTTTTTGTGGTGGCAGACAAAAATAAATATAAAGAAATCAAGCAATATGTTCTTGCAAGACTGTATGCAAAGTATGGTAGAAGTGGGAAGAAATCATATGTCTCAGTTTAAGATGAGATGGGATTTACATAGACTAGTACCTTAATCAAAACGTAATTGCTACTACCAATAAAGTAAGGGAAAGATTAAAGTATCAGTATTAAGTTTGTCCTTTAAAACTGAACAAATATCTAAGCACAGTACTGTATAAATGAAGATAATATTTTATTTTATTTTATTTTATTTTATTTTTTTTATTTACATTTCAAATGCTATCCCGAAAGT
>NC_034594.1:8981301-8996113 GCF_900095145.1 Mus pahari | reverse complement strand
CCCTGTGTTCCATCCAATAGCTGGCTGTGAGCATAATCTTTTATCAAGAGTCCTTTTGCAACTCTTAGGGGAATAAAATAAAGTGAAACAAAATGTATACATTCCACCTGTTCTGGAATTTTTCTGAATAGCTTCTAGAAGACATCAATGTTATGTTAGAAATGTCTTCTACTGCTAATGCTGTTTTCAATTGCTGGGTTAATAAATTACTCTATGTCCTGGGCTTATGCTAGTTCCATGATTTTCTTGTATATTAAACTCAGAAGTCCAAAGTCATTTCAAGTTAATGACTAAACTCAGATGATGCTCATCTTTCTGGAGAAGTAAAGATTCATGAATAGGGTTTCCTTTTCTAGCTTTGATTAATTACCCATTTCTTTGGTTTCTTCCCACTTATGGAGGTTATGCCACAGTCATTCATAAATCCACTAACTCACTGGGATTTCTAGCACATTCCTTTTATAAAGACCACTTATGTTGTATGAGAAGGGATGATCTCTTATCAAAGTTCTTGACTTAATCTGAGACATGTCAATCTTTTTCACTAAATGAGGCAACACCAATATGTCCCCAAATGGGGGATATTTGGATATATATGTATGGGGCTATTTTCAATTATACACTCACATTTGTTTTGTTTGTCTGTTTGTTTTGTTTTGTCTTGTTTTCATTCTTTTTTGGCTTTATGCTTCCAAGCTTTCTTTGTTTTTTCCTTGAAGATAAGAATTTTAGTTAATGAAAAGTGTATAAAGAGATGACAAGGTAAAAAAGAAACGAAGCAATGTCTGCTTGCTCTTAGAGCTGGTGGATGGAATCCCTGTAAGGAAGAAAACTTACAAGTCAGTAATCATTTGACAAAATGCAATTCAAAAATTTCTATTCTGAGATATTTTAATAAAAAAATTGGAACTTGCACCTTCATCATTTCTGCATAGCAGATTTCTTATGCCCCTACAACTGCGAATTAGATTTTCTTTTTATGATCCTTAGAGAAAATGATACATGCTTTTTTAAACATTGTCAAAAATTTCTAAGTCATTTTGTTCAGTGATAGTTTTGTGTAACTAAAACTAGTGTAGATTTGTGATGTAGCCAATGAAGATCCAGTAATTGTGATCACACAGTGCTCTCCATTTCAGGACAGAAGGACTGCATATCTAAGTTATCATACCTGTTCATAAAATTGTGGGAAATTGTAGGCCATTTGTATTGTATGCAGTTATTCTACATATTGAGCTATATCCCCATCCCTTAAGACTGTTTACTGAAGTTGACATTAAAGGCTTCATTTTCATTGTCAAAGGATAGAAAGGATGACACCACAATTATCAAAAAGTACTTTGACAACTAATACATTTAGACTGTGCCTAGTTCTACATAGAGAAATGAAGGATATACCAACCTGGATTGTTTCAGATAAAATTAAAAATTATTTCATATCACAAGAGGAAGCCATTTAATTAGTTTTAAATGTGACCACAAAAAAATTCTCTGATACATGTATATGTGTGTGTGTGTATATATATATATATATATATATATATATATATATATATATATATATATATATGAATGAAATGGGTTCAAACCAATAGAAAGCCTTTGTTAGCCTGTGGGTTACTAAACTTAAGTCCCTAGTTTCTCTCATGGTGAACTTTGAAGCATAAACAATAGTTCCTGTGTTTATAGATCTCAATTAGCAATAACAGTTAACCAGAAACAGAAATATAGAAGCTGTAAAGAAAGGTCAGAGGAAGATGCTGAAAGCCAACCATTGAACTGAGAACAGAGTTCCCAGTTGGAGGAATTGGAAAAGGAACTGAAGGAGCTAAGGCGGTTCACAGCCCCATGGGGGGAGCATCAGTGCCAACCAGCCAGACCCCTAGAGCTCCCAGAAACTGGACCACCAAACAAAGAATACGCATGGAGAGACCCATGGGTCCAGCCACTTATGTGGCAGAGGATGACCTTGTTGGACATCAGTAAGAGGAGCAGCCCTTGGTCCTGTGGGGGTTCTATGCCCCAGTGTAGGGGAATGCCAGGGCAGGAAAGCAGTTGTGGGTGGGTTGTGGGGAGAACACTCATAGACAGGGGATGGGATAGGGAATTTCTGAAAAGGCAATAACATTTGAAATGTAAATAAAAAATATCCTATAAAACAAAAATAAAATTAAAGAAAAAGAAAGGTCAATACATTTAGGGACTGTACTGGCTAATTTTGTATTAACTTGACACAGGCTGGAGTTATCACAGAGAAAGGAGCTATAGTTTGGTAAATGCCTCCAGGTGATCCAGCTGTAAGGCATTTTCTCAATTAGTGATCACAGGGGGAGGTCCCCTTGTGGGTGGGGCCATCTCTGGGCTGGGAGTCTTGGGTTCTATAAGAGAGCAGGCTGAGCAACCAGGGAAGGCAAGCCAGTAAAGAACACCCCTCCATGGCCTCTGCATCAGCTCCTACTCCCTGACCTGCTTGAGTTCCAGTTCTGACTTTCTTGGTGCTGAACAGCATTATGGAAGTGTAAGTGGAATAAACCCTTTCCTCCCCAACTTGCTTCTTGGTCATGATGTTTTTGCAGGAATAGAAACCCTTACTAAGACAGGGACATTCTCAAAACTATAACCTTTGATAGATTGGGTACTTGTTTTAACTTTCGCAGATATTGCTGTTTATATGCTGGGTTTTTGGGTTTTAATGGTATTTGCATTATTGTATAAGTTGTTCTAAAATCTGAGGTCCTCTGTAAGATAATAATGACAAATTATAGCAACTCAAAAGATATTCAATTGAGTACAGGTGTTAAACAATCCAAACCTATAGTAAATAATTATATAAAACAAAACATCAACAACTGTCAATGACTAGAGGCAGTGTAAAAGATAACACAAAATGGGAATATTTGCTGATGCTAAAAATGAAAGAAATATTCACCCTTCTTGTCCTGCACTGGATGGAGTTTCCACTATCTGCTGTCTCCTCAAGGTCCATTCTGACTGAGAGTTTGGGTGCACTCTCAAGTCACAGATTCTCAGACCTTTTTCATGACTGATCACATTTTTTGATGATCATTCCTCTCTCTCTCTCTCTCTCTCTCTCTCTCTCTCACACACACACACACACACACACACACACACACACACACACACACACATTTATACACACACACTCTTACTGGCATGTGTGAATGTGGTATGTGTGTGTGTTTGGGTCTGTGTGTGTGTGTGTGTGTGTGTGTGTGTGTGTGTGTGTGTGTGTAATCATTACATTAAATCGAGCTGCATGACTAGGGTTATAATGCTTGCCCCAAGAGTCATAGATTGTCTTAACAAAAAATAACACTGCCAATCACAGAAAATGGCCCCAAGACTTTTATAAGCAAAAGCACATAGTCACAGGCAGAAGAAGTGGGATTAAGATTGCAAGATTCTTTCTACTCTGCTGCATCACATCCTAGGCATTGCTTACAACAGATCTCTTTATGTTTAGATTGTATCCATTGTATTTGGTTTTGCAGTTCCTTTTAGAAACAAACATACATGAAATATATCAGTATTTCAAAGCCTGGAAGAAAAGAGGTCAAGCTTATTTGCCTCTGTGCAGGCCCTTACAGACCTCCTTGCACTGCAGTAATACAATAAATGTTTCAGAATGATCAATGTTAATTTTTGAGCTTTTAAAAGCATACATTCAAAGGTTGTGGGTTCAACTCAATAGTAGAATACTTAGCTGCATAGGCCCTAAATTCTATAAAGAGCAGCAAAAGAGTATTGTTTTAATCATCACTTCTAAACCAATATTTCAACACTGGGAAATGTTTTGTTTACAATTCTCAAAGATATTTTCGAATCTTCTAGAGGTAAGCATAATAAGTGACCATGACTTTTGTGACTCAAAACAATAGAATCTTATCTTTTCATCATTCTGACAGGCTTGGTTCTTCAGAGGAGCTAAATAAAGTGATTCTCTGCCTGTTCTAATTCCTGGTGACTGTCACAATTCTGGTGCTTGTGAGGACTGAATGCCCATTTCTATAACTATGCTATTTAGCATTATTTTTCCTGTAAATCTATAAAACCAACTTCTGAGACAACAGTGACAGAATCTAGTGGGTTTTACAGGCTAACTTCTCTTTAAAATATTATTCATGGCTTTTGTTTTATAAGTCAATGTTCAGAGTCTTGGAATTATTGTATGCAAATAACATTTTGAGAGATACATTAAACTATATGATTAGTGTATGCATATATGTATATATATTTATTACTAAATGTAAATATCTAAAGAGTTTCGCTGATATTAGCACAACTATTTCAATGAAATATTGTTAAAGCAAGAATAATTAAATTTTTATGAGTTTTTGTTGTTGTTGTTGTTGTTGTTTTTTGTTTTTGGTTTTTGGTTTTTCGAGACAGGGTTTCTCTGTGTAGCCCTGGCTGTCCTGGAACTCACTCTGTAGACCAGGTTGGCCTCGAATTCAGAAATTCATCTGCCTCTGCCTCCCAAGTGCTGGGATTAAAGGCATGTGCCACCACGCCCGGCAATTTTTATGAGTTTTATTGCTTGTATATGCTTACAGCCAAATAAGATTGTGTTTATATAAATTTTAAATTTATCAAATTTCAAGAATCCTTTTTTCTTTCATGAAGAAATATGGCAATTCCTAATTACAGCAGAAGAGTTGCTGAGTTTGATTAGAAACCAATGAACTCTTGCAGAAAATGAGTTTTATACCCAGATTATTGTCTGCAGTCAGCTTGGAAGTAGAGGGCAAAAAAAATTTAGAAATAAAAGCCTTTGTGCTAGGACACTCTCTCTCCTGCTCTCTTTCTCTTGAGTAGGTATATGTGTGCATGTGTTTGTGTGTGTGCTTGTGCGTGTGTGCAGGTAAATGTTCATGCACACACGCCAGCAAGCTCATGGGTGTACATAGAGTGTAGACAGAGGTAGAAAATTTTCTGTCTAAATAATACATTCCCTAGAACAGATTATTAGCTAGACCAGTATGAGTATGGGTGCACAGTTAAACAGAAATTGTTCTTGGAAGCAGGCCATAAACAAGTAGATAACAAGATGCCTGTGTTTTTAGGCAACATAGCACATTAAAAAAAAAAATTAACAGTTTAATGTTTATAAATGGATTGTTTTCTACAAATAATTAATTAATGCAAAATACTTTTCTATCACTTTTCATTTGCTACAATGTAGGAATCCCGACAACACAAGTAATTATTTAATGTGGCCCGATAATATGTTTCTTGATCATTCCCAAGAATAGAGCCATAAGGATTTATTGAACTTCATAGCTGTAGAAAGTATCCAGTTTCTGCATAAATATATAAAATACTTTAAAAACAAGGTGAAATAAGAAGGATTTCAATTTTTCTACCCATATTGTTCTGAATCATTACGTTCTTGTCTTCCCATTTATTGTGGTTGCTTTCGGTTTAGTACAGTAAATCCCCTCTAACTGCATTTTGACACGGATGTGCAGAAGAGTCTATTGTCCTTCCATCAGCAGAAGTTTACACAGCAGATGGTGTAAATGGCCCAGCATATATTTGTGAGATTGAAATAAATGTAATCTGCCAGTTTGCTAAGAATTTTTGGCACTTTGTCAAATTATATCAATGACAGGTTATAAAAAAATTAAACACAAAAAATTCAGCGTTTTGCTTTTATTTCTTAAGTCTCTATCCCATCTTAATAAAGTATGATGTCATTATTTCATCTTCCAGAAATAGACATTTTCTTCAGGCTTTCTTCTTACATTTTTTTTTTTTTTTCTGAACCGACAATCTCCAGGCCTCTCCTCTGACCTAGCTCCCTTCTTCTCTTTCTTGATCCTCCCTTCCTTTGCCTTTCTCTCCCTCTGTAGCAGCTTCAAATATTTAATTTCTTCTAATTCCCACAGACAAAACTAATGTCTTTTAGATTCATTATTAAATTGTAGGGCTATTAGTTGGAAACAATAATGTTAGTGTGATTGAACATAATTAAGACATTTTTTCCTCAGGGTAGATTTACAAGTGGGTAGAATTATTTTAAAATATAGACCCAATAAAGAAAGCCACAACATAGGTGACTGACCTATCCTTTCAGTGGCTCTTAAATAAAATAAACAAAAGAATACAAAAAGAAACAAAGCTTTAGAAACCCATTTCATCTATTTCTGTATCCTTTGTTACCTGTTCTATATAGTTCAGCTGATACTTTGTTCTTAGAGTTCCTCTTAGGAGGAGGTGACACAAAAGCCTTGGTCACATTAGACTTTCAACTGAACTTCCCACTGGGAAAGGGTTACTGGGAGACAGAAAGCAGGGAACAGAGGGCAGCTTATCCAACTTGACCCAAAGGGTGAAGAAATGAAGCTGAGGTAACTGTGTAGGGGCTGTGTTAATGAAAAACTTTAGCTGTCATCTACTGATTCAGATGTTCAGAATCTCATGGTATGTTAATAGTGTAGATAGTTCAGGCAGCTCCGTTTACATTATAGTCTTAAAAATCTCTCCTTTTCTTTTCCTTATTTTGCTTATGCCCAAGTATGTTCATATGCTGAGAATAATATGATTTGGCTGATTTCATGAAAAAGAAAAACCTCTAGGTAAATAGATAGAAATTAAGAGAACTTGACCTTGTGACAGAATTTAATTGATTAGCAAAACACCTTCATAAAATACTTGGAAAATTTACAATTAAAAATTACTATTATTGAATGAGTCCACACATATAACCTCTGAAGAAAACATTTTCACAAGTTATATAATTACCAATTGTGATACTTTGTGTTGACTAGATTAAGGCTTCCCACAAGGCTTATAAATCATTCTGTGTAAAAGATTGGTATTGAACCTGTAACATAAGAAGTGATGATGTGCTTTCATCCGTGTGGACAGGCATTTCATGGATTGTGGATGGCCTAAAAGAAAAAAAAGCAGAAGGCACATGTTCTCTCTCTTCTTTATGGAGGGTATTACTGTGAGTTTTCACTTCAGTTTTCAGTTTCTCAAGCTGGAACCTTCAGTACTGTGCTCAGAACACTGCTCTCTGGTTTGCCTGCCTTTTCCTGTTCCCACAAGTCACAGCTGACAGTGGATGGCTAACAGGGCACAAGTCCATCGACTCAGACATCATATTTGGCCTACAAATCAACCAAGTGAAGTTGCGTAGAGTCAATATGGCAGTTATACCCAGACAAATCTCTTTGTCCTCTTTTATTTTTTTATTAGATATTTTCTTTATTTACATTTTAAATGCTATCCCGAAAGTTCCCTATAACCCCGCCCCCCGCCCCTGCTCCCCTACCCACCCACTCCCATTTCTTGGCCCTGGCCTTCCCCTGTGCTGGGTCATATAAAGTTTGCAAGACCAAGGGGCCTCTCTTCCCAGTGATGACTGATTAGGCCATCTTCTGCTACATATGCAGCTAGAGACAAGAGCTCAGGGGGTGGTTGCAACCCTGTAGGTGTCCTCTTTTATATCACCCCCTTTGTAATGCTGTGTTGGTAGAATGAGGCAGTACCTAACTTATCATTCACTCAGAGAGAATAGATGATTAAAGAACAGATGTCACCATATGAACTCAACTCTTAAGATTTGCAAATTCCAGAAGCAAAGAAATGTAATGAGATGGTAAAGTGTGTAGAAGTCAATGCAAGTTGAAATTCATGAAAACTAAGTGATATTAAAAAACAATATAACATATATCCTGAGTTTTCTTGATACATTAAAACAAGACTCCCTAAATAATAGATATGATCCTTAGTAAAAGCTACTTTTTTTTCTGAACATTTGTAGAACTTAGAGAAGAAAAGATGAATTTTATCTATATCACAAGAGAGTTGAGATGTTCATAGTTTAATCTGATTTTTATAGCATTATGTGTGGAGTAGTTTAAACCATTATCCACATAACTTAAGGTTAAAAACTAGATGAAGGTGATACAGCATGTGATTTTAAGACTATAGCACCACTGTAAACTTTCAAACTGCACTTAAAAATTAGAAAAATTGCAGCAAATATAAATTTACCTGCATGATTGATTCTAGAGAATACTGATTTTGTTTCCTCAGACAGTGCATATTTTTTGTTATTAAGCATAGATACATTTTTATACAATTTATCTGATTTTGATTCCTCTTGTCAGTGCTCATCTCATTTCCAGATCTTTCTGTCTATTGTAAGGAAACAGATATTTACAGAAAAATAATAAAGTTAGTTGATAAGATAAAAAAAAAAAGAACAAAATACATTAGAATATGATAAAACAACCAATCAAAACCAAAATACTCGGGGAAAACACAGAAAAACATAAGACACGGAGACACACGCAGTTGCAAACAGAAATCCAATTAAAAACTCCAAACCAGAAACCATAAACTATACACAAAGGACCAGAGAGACTGGGAGGGGGGGAGGGTCTGAGAATGCTCTGACATTCTGAGACTACAACCTCCAAAGATGCTATTAAGTTTCTTTTGTGTTAACTGTCTATTGCTGAGCATAGAGCCTAGCTTTAAGAATGGTACGTTTCTCTAGTGAGACTACCTTAGAGAAAAATAAAACTTTTTTACAAAATTGTGATCGATTGGAGATAGCTTCTGTATTAGCATGTGCTCATGTCTTTCAGCTCTAGGAACCCGTATGGTGCAGACAGCCAAACTCTGGAATTATTGCCACAGTATCTGTGAGGTCATGTTTGCCAACTAAAAGACTGATTCCTTGCTCTCCTCCATTCCTTCTGACTCTTATCTTATACTTTTTCTGCCTCCTCTTCCTCAGGGTTCCTAGAAACATAGAGGAGTGATTAGATAGGGACATCCTTACTAAGGTTAGATGTTCTTAGCATCTTACTCAGTCATTATCAGAGTGGGTTTCTCATGCAGAGAATGTTAACAGATACAGCGATGCACAGCCAGACAAAAAACAGAGAGTAAGAATTCCTCAGAGGAATGCAATCTTGTACATGTGATTTGACTTTGCAATGACTGCCATCCCTCTAGGACATACCTTTAAAGGGAAAATATCCTATTCTTAGTATCCATGTCTATGAATGACTCACCTAAGTGCCAATACTCATCCCTTTTACTGAGCCTTTTCTTCTCAGGTAATGGGGTCCAAAAGAGATCTTTTTCTCTACTGCACTTTCTTCAGTAGAGATTCTCCCATGAGGATTGGGTATCTTGATTATTATTGTTATTAATGGAATGATTCAAACTAATCATGTTTTATTTCCTATAATTCGTGAGGTTCAAATAACATTAGGGTTGGCTTTATAGTAAGAGACAAATTGTGGTTGCAGTAAGTAAATTTAAGCTCAATGGGGTAATGGGAGGCACAATGTAGTACCTGAAATACTGTTCCTCTAGGCACATAAAATAAGTAGCCCTTGAATCCTGGTATAGTCTGCTAGGGATGCCATTCAGTGCTCATCTGTTCTGTCAATCTCAGAATACCTTCCTCACTTCTAATCACTCACCAATTTTAATAGCATCCACTCACACATTTCTTAGTTAATTTATTGGCTGATTAACAATTTTTATTTATTTCATTCACTAGACATTTAATTATTTCTGTGAGAAAACAAGACAGGACGGAAGATGAAAGAAATAGTATTGATATTGCAAGGAATGCAGAGTTCCTGTTGGATGAATGTTCTAATAGAACTCTATTTATTTAAGTCATAAATTAAGTTTTGTTAATTCACGTCACAAGGTGAGTTGGGACAAAATAAAATATAAAATTGTGTCTACAACCTTTTCCAGTTTCATAACTTCTTCTTGTTGAAAATAATTTTTCTTTAGTCTTGAGAATTCCATAAATGTGCACACAATAAAATACAGTGATAGCTCTCTCTTAACATGCTTCCTACCTACTTCAAATTGTCTTCACTTTTTAAGAATATAGTTCACTAAGTCCAGTTAGTGTTTACCATTTGTCTCTGGGTATATTGGGAGCCATCTACTAGAGATAAGAAGCTGACTACAGCAATACCCAATTAATCTATTCAATTGATCCCTGAAGTGGCATTGGTATTCACTACCTGGCCCAATGTTCTGGGATCCCAAATGAAACACACTCACACAACAAACACACACACACACATACTTTATATTTTGAAATACCTAAAACATTTCAATGGCTGGGCCACTTCCTAACCTCCAAGCGGCTAATCCAACCCTCCTCTGATATTCCTGAGTTATTACTTATTAAAATATATATTTCCTTCTTTGCTGGCCTCAAGCTGTATTCCCCTGACTACTACATGGGAGCTATGGTCTCTGTACTACACCTCTCAATCATGGTGTCCTTTCTCTCTCTATTCCTACATGGGGAAATCTGAAAAGTCTTGCTTCTGTCTGCCCTGCCCAGCCATTTGCTGTTGGCTTCTTTATTTACTAATCTGAATCATCTGTGGACAGGGTCCCACGTGTCTTTTGAGCTGGACACTACAACAGGTTTTGGGGGAACATAAATAGCATGAGAATACAGACAGCTACAGCCCACCTCTGGTCAAATCTTCAAAAAAAGATTCTCCTTCCCAAAGTAACTACCAACTCTCAACTTCACAGTTAAGGGTGCAGTCTCATATGCACATCCCTATCTAGATTGAAATGTTCTTTGACCTCATCTTATGGAAATACTGTGTCAGTAAACACAGTTGTTGTAAGTTCATAAATATAATAGCTATGTCACATCAAGGAGAAAACATTTAAAAGTGATTCTTTCATCCTTCTCTTCTTATCTTTTCTTTCATGATGTTCCACGAGGCTTGGTTCTCTCTTTTTGTTATCATATATTTAATTTAAGTATTCCCTTCTTGTTATTGTTCATTTGCCACTGAGAATGGAGGTAGCAGTATTCCTTAAACAATTGTAGAGAAAGGTTGCAGAGTTCAAGATAGACACATTTGAAGGCAGAGTGAGCCAGAGAGTGAGAAGAATTGGGACAGAGGAGGACAGATTGCTAGAGTGAGTTTGAAGTCAAACAGAATAATTCAGGAGGAAAGAGAAAAAAGCCATATTGAATAAGTCAGCTTGAAGGATTTGAGCTAGAACAGCTGAGTTGAATCACTTAGCCAGAGATCAGAAAGAACTAAGAGGTGAGTTCATTCAGTAGCAAGTCTTAGAGGCTGAAAACATTCTAGGCTTAGATTAGGTTTTTAAGGAGTCTAGAAGCTTCCAGGACTTGGACTAGGTTTGCAGACTAAGGCAATAAGCATCAGAGATGACAATTACATCAGGCAAATAAAAGATGTGTTACATACTTCAAAAATATTAAGAGTAAATAATAAATATTATATAGAAAATACTCAAAAATTTTTGGTAAAAGCATGAATGTATTTTTATTAATATGCATGTTATATTAAATAACTACTGCATTAAATTTTCTACTATAAATTTATCTGTGTAGCGGCAGATTACTGTATTCTCAGCCCTTTAGAAGTAATGGCAGTAATATGAAGAGTTCAAGGTCATACTCAACTACATAAAACACTTGAAGCCTGCCTTAGATATGTGAGTCTTTATCTAAACCTCAACTCTACTAAAAAGAGTAAGTGTGTACATTGTAATTGCTCTGCACAATCTAGAAATAAAAGTTATTATCGTGTATATTTTACGTGGAAGCATGGGAATGAAAGGGTCAGTTATTTGTTCAGAGCTGATGTTTTGCTGAGATCAGATGTAAAATAGAAAACCTGATTATAGAGGATTTAAAGGCTCTTAACTTCTCTAATACATTAAATATCATTTGCATAAAATAATTAATAAAATTTGTGAAATACTTACCCACTTTCAAATACTAAACGCTATATTAAATATAGGAAAACCTGTCAGGAATCATTGAAAATATTTTCATTTATTGGATATATTTTATTTTTTAAACATTATGTGATTATATATCTAAGTCATGCCTTCAGAGACCAGCCTGCATAGGAGAGTGCACAGGATGAAGAAGCAACACATCTTCTTGAACAGGGTCACTTTTGGTCTTTCATCTTCAGCCAGGAGGCAGAGCTGAGCTCCAGAACTCTGTGCAACTTCTCTGCAACAGGAGAGCTTGCCTGCTGAGATTACTCTGACCACTGAGACTCAGGAGAGAGTTGGACTCCCAGAACTGCTGAAAGAGGCTAACAGAATCACAGGAGGAACAAGCTCCAGCCAGAGACAACTATAACAACTAATATCAGAGATTACCAGATGGCAAAAGGCAAATGTGACTAACAAAAGCCAAGACCGCCCAGCATCATCAGAACCCTAACAAAAGCCAAGGCCACCCAGCATCATCAGAACCCAGCATTCCCACTACAGTGAGTCCTGGCTGTCCCAGCACACCTGAAGAGCAAATTCAAACTTAAAATCGTACCTCATGATGCTATAGAGGATTTTAACAAGGACAATAGTAACTCATTTAAAAAAATACAGGAGAACACTGTTAAACAGGTAGAAGTTCTTGAAGAGGAAGTACAAAAATCCTTTAAAGAATTACAAGAGAAAACTGCTAAACAGGTACAACTCCTTAAATAAGAAACACAAATATCCCTTAAATAATTACAGGGAAACACAACCAAACAGGTGATGGACTTGGAAAAAACCATCCAAGATTTAAAAATGGAAGTAGAAAAAATAAAGAAACCCCAAAATGAGACAACTCTGTTGATAGAAATCCTAGGAAAGAAATCAGAAACCATAGATGCGAGCATCAACAACAGAATACAATAGATGGAAGAGAGAATCTCAGGTGCAAAAGATTCCATAGAGAACATGAAAACAACAATAAAAGAAAATACGAAATGCAAAAAGATCCTAACTCAAAACATCCAGGAAATACAGGACACAATGCGAAGACCAAACCTAAGGATAATAGGAGTAGATGAGAATGAAGACTTTTAACTTAAAGGGCCAGTAAATATCTTTAACAAAATCATAGAAGAAAACTTCCCTTACCTAAAGAAAGAGATGCTCATGAACATACAAGAAGCCTACAGAACTCCAAATCGTCTGGCCCAGAAAAGAAATTCCTCCCGACACATAATAATCAGAACAACAAATGCACTAAATAAAGATAGAATATTAAAGCAGTAAAGGAAAAAGATCAAGTAACATATAAGGGAAGGCATATTAGTATTACACCAGATTCTCACCAGAGACTATGAAAGCCAGAAGATCCTGGACAGATGTCAAACAGATCCTAAGAAAACACAAATGCGAGCCCAGGCTACTATACACAATAAAACTATCAATCACCATAGATGGAGAAACCAAGGTATTCTGTGACAAAACCAAATTCACACAATATCTTTCCATAAATCCAGCCTTTCAAAGGATCGTTAAGGGAAAACATGAACACAAGGAAGGAAATTATACCCTGGAAAAGCAAGAACGTAATCCTTCAACAAACCTAAAAGGAGAGAACAACAAGAACAGCATCACAACTCTAACAACAAAAATAACCGGAAACAACATTTACTTTTCCTTAATATCTCTTAATATCAAAGAACTCAATTCCACAATAAAACGACATAGACTAACAGACTGGCTACCCAAACAGGACCCAATATTTTGCTACTTACAAGAAACTCACCTCAGGGAAAAAGACAGATACTACCTCAGAGTAAAAGTCTGGAAAACAATTCTTTAAGCAAATGGTCCAAAGAAACAAGCTGGAGTACACATTCTCTTATCGAAAAAAATCGACTTCTGACCCAAGGTTATCAAAAAATAAATAAATAAATAAAATAAAATAAAATAAAATAAAAAATAAATAAAAACAAGGAGGGGCATTTCATACTCATCAAAGGTAAAATCTTCCAAGATGAACTATCAATTTTGAATATCTGTGCTCCAAATGCAAGGGCAGCCACATTCACTAAAGAAACTATAGTAACGCCCAAGACACACATTGTACCTCACAAATAAAAGTGGGAGACTTCAACACCCCACTCTCATCAATGGACAGATCCTGGAAACAGAAACTAAATAGAGACACATTGAAACTAATATAAGTTATAAAACAAATGGATTTAACAGATATCTACAGAACATTTTATCCTAAATCAAAAGGATATACCTTCTTCTCAGCACCTCACAGTATCTTCTCCAAGACTGACCATGTAATTGTTCACAAAATACGCCTCTACAGATAAAAAAAATTAAAATGATCCCATGCATTCTATCAGATTTCCATGGACTAATGATGATCTTCTATAACAATATAAATAATAAAAAGCCAACATTCATGTGGAAGCTGAACAACACTCTACTCAATGATAACATAGTCAAGGAAGAAATAAAGAAAGTAATTAAAGACTTTTTAGAGTTTAATGAAAATGAAGCCACAACACACTCATACTTATGGGACACAATGAAAGGAGTCCTCAGAGGAAAATTCATAGATCTGAGTGCTGCCACAAAGAAACTAGAGAGAACATATACTGTCAGCTTGACAGCATACCTAAAAGCTCTAGAGCAAAAGGAAGCAAATTCACCCAAGAGGAGTAGATGGTAGGGAATAATCAAACTCAGGGCTAAAATCAACAAAGTGGAAACAAAAAGAACTATTTAAAGTATATACCAAACCAGGAGCTGGTTCTTTGAAGAAATCAACAAGATAGATAAACCCTTAGCCAGACTAACTAGATTGCACAGGGACAGTATCTATACTGGCTAGCTTTGTGTCAACTTGACACAGCTGGAGTTATCACAGAGAAAGGAGCTTTAGTTGGGGAAATGCCCCCATGTGATTCAGCTGTGGGTCATTTTCTCAATTAGTGATCAAGGGGGAGAGGCCCCTTGTGGGTGAGACCATCTCTGGGCT